>NW_027437179.1:9133799-9310299 GCF_033239565.1 Halichoeres trimaculatus | reverse complement strand
ACCTCTTTAACTGGTTTTACCACATTGAGCTCAGAACGTAAGGTCCGGACCTGAAATTTGGAGCCAAAAATCAAATTTTCAGTTTGGCTGAAATAACATGAAATATGTGTCCCCTGAAGAAGCCCATGCCATCCCAGGTGAGAAAAATGCATCCTGAATCAAGTCTGAGGGCTAAAACCTCAGTTTTCAGGTTTCACCACAGTGAGCTCAGAACGTAAGGTCCGGACCTGAAATTTGGAGCCAAAAATCAAATTTTCACTTTGGCTGAAATTACATGAAATATGTGTCCCCTGTGGAGGCCCATGCCATCCCAGGTAAAAAAAATGCATCCTGAATCAAGTCTGAGGGCTAAAAGCTCTGTTTTCAGGTTTTACCACAGTGAGCTCAGAACGTAAGGTCCGGACCTGAAATTTGGAGCCAAAAATGAAATTTTCACTTTGGCTGAAATTACATGAAATATGTGTCCCCTGTGGAAGCCCATGCCATCCCAGGTGAGAAAAATGCATCCTGAATCAAGTCTAAGGGCTTAAACCTCTGTTTTCAGGTTTTACCACAGTGAGCTCAAAACGTAAGGTCCGGACCTGAAATTTGGAGCCAAAAATCAAATTTTCAGTTTGGCTGAAATTACATGAAATATGTGTCCCCTGAAGAAGCCCATGCCATCCCAGGTGAGAAAAATGCATCCTGAATCAAGTCTGAAGGCTAAAACCTCTATAAAGGGTTTTACCACATTGAGCTCAGAACGTAAGGTCGGGACCTGAAATTTGGAGCCAAAAATCAAATTTTCAGTTTAGCTAAAATTACATGAAATATGTGTCCCCTGTGGAAGCCCATGCCATCCCAGGTGAGAAAAATGCATCCTGAATCAAGTCTGAGGGCTAAAAGCTCTGTTTTCAGGTTTTACCACAGTGAGCTCAGAACGTAAGGTCCGGACCTGAAATTTGGAGCCAAAAATGAAATTTTCACTTTGGCTGAAATTACATGAAATAGGTGTCCCCTGTGGAAGCCCATGCCATCCCAGGTGAGAAAAATGCATCCTGAATCAAGTCTAAGGGCTAAAACCTCTGTTTTCAGGTTTTACCACATTGAGCTCAGAACGTAAGGTCGGGACCTGAAATTTGGAGCCAAAAATCAAATTTTCAGTTTGGCTGAAATTACATGAAATGTGTGTCCCCCGAAGAAGCCCATGCCATCCCAGGTGAGAAAAATGCATTCTGAATCAAGTCTGAGGGCTAAAACCTCTGTTTTCGGGTTTTACCACATTGAGCTCAGAACGTAAGGTCGGGACCTGAAATTTGGAGCCAAAAATCAAATTTTTAGTTTGGCTGAAATTACATGAAATATGTGTCCCCCGAAGAAGCCCATGCCATCCCAGGTGAGAAAGATGCATCCTGAATCAAGTCTGAGGGCTAAAACCTCTGTTTTCGGGTTTTACCACATTGAGCTCAGAACGTTAGGTCGGGACCTGAAATTTGGAGCCAAAAATCAAATTTTCAGTTTGGCTGAAATAACATGAAATATGTGTCCCCTGAAGAAGCCCATGCCATCCCAGGTGAGAAAAATGCATCCTGAATCAAGTCTGAGGGCTAAAACCTCAGTAACGGGTTTTACCACATTGAGCTCAGAACGTAAGGTCGGGACCTGAAATTTGGAGCCAAAAATCAAATTTTCACATTGGCTGAAATTACATGGAATATGTGTCCCCCGAAGAAGCCCATACCATCCCAGGTGAGAAAAATGCATCCTGAATCAAGTCTAAGGGCTAAAACCTCAGTAACGGGTTTAACCACATTGAGCTCAGAACGTAAGGTTGGGGCCCTGAAATTTGGAGCCAAAAATCAAATTTTCAGTTTGGCTGAAATTACATGAAATATGTGTCCCCTGAAGAAGCCCATGCCATCCCAGGTGAGAAAAATGCATCCTGAATCAAGTCTGAGGGCTAAAACCTCTGTTTTCGGGTTTTACCACATTGAGCTTAGAACGTAAGGTCGGGACCTGAAATTTGGAGCCAAAAATCAAATTTTCAGTTTGGCTGAAATTACATGAAAAATGTGTCCCCTGAAGAAGCCCATGCCATCCCAGGTGAGAAAAATGCATCCTGAATCAAGTCTGAGGGCTAAAACCTCTGTTTTCAGGTTTTACCACAGTGAGCTCAGAACGTAAGGTCCCGACCTGAAATTTGGAGCCAAAAATCAAATTTTCAGTTTGGCTGAAATAACATGAAATATGTGTAGCCCTGAGGAAGCCCATGCCATCCCAGGTGAGAAAAAATGCATCCTGAATCAAGTCTGAGGGCTAAAACCTCTATAACAGGTTTGAAAACATTTAGCTCAGAACGTAAGGTCCGGACCTGAAATTTGGAGGCAAAAATCAAATTTTCAGTTCGGCTGAAATTACATGAAATGTGTGTCCCCCGAAGAAGCCCATGCCATCCCAGGTGAGAAAAATGCATCCTGAATCAAGTCTGAGGGCTAAAACCTCTGTTTTCGGGTTTTATCACATTAAGCTCAGAACGTAAGGTCGGGACCTGAAATTTGGAGCCAAAAAACAAATTTTCGGTTGGGCTGAAGAAACATGAAATATGTGTCCCCCCAAGAAGCCCATGCCATCCCAGGTGAGAAAAATGCATCCTGAATCAAGTCTGAGGGCTAAAACCTCTATAACGGGTTTTACCACATTGAGCTCAGAACGTAAGGTCTGGACCTGACATTTGGAGGCAAAAATCAAATTTTCAGTTTGGCTGAAATTACATGAAATATGTGTCCCCTGTGGAAGCCCATGCCATCCCAGGTGAGAAAAATGCATCCTGAATCAAGTCTAAGGGCTAAAACCTCAGTAACGGGTTTTACCACATTGAGCTCAGAACGTAAGGTCGGGACCTGAAATTTGGAGCCAAAAATCAAATTTTCAGTTTGGCTGAAATTACATGAAATATGTGTCCCCTGTGGAAGCCCATGCCATCCCAGGTGAGAAAAATGCATCCTGAATCAAGTCTGAGGGCTAAAACCTCTGTTTTTGGGTTTTACCACAGTGAGCTCAAAACGTAAGGTCTGGACCTGACATTTGGAGGCAAAAATCAAATTTTCAGTTTGGCTGAAATTACATGAAATATGTGTCCCCTGAAGAATCCCATGCCATCCCAGGTGAGAAAAATGCATCCTGAATCAAGTCTGAAGGCTAAAACCTCTATAAAGGGTTTTACCACATTGAGCTCAGAACGTAAGGTCGGGACTTGAAATTTGGAGCCAAAAATCAAATTTTCAGTTTGGCTGAAATTACATGAAATATGTGTCCCCTGAAGAAGCCCATGCCATCCCAGGTGAGAAAAATGCATCCTGAATCAAGTCTGAGGGCTTTAACCTCTGTTTTTGGGTTTTACCACAGTGAGCTCAAAACGTAAGGTCCGGACCTGAAATTTGGAGGCAAAAATCAAATTTTCAGTTTGGCTGAAATTACATGAAATATGTGTCCCCTGAAGAAGCCCATGCCATCCCAGGTGAGAAAAATGCATCCTGAATCAAGTCTGAGGGCTAAAACCTCTGTTTTTGGGTTTTACCACATTGAGCTCAAAACGTAAGGTCCGGACCTGAAATTTGGAGGCAAAAATCAAATTTTCAGTTCGGCTGAAATTACATGAAATATGTGTCCCCTGAAGAAGCCCATGCCATCCCAGGTGAGAAAAATGCATCCTGAATCAAGTCTGAGGGCTAAAACCTCTATAAAGGGTTTTACCACATTGAGCTCAGAACGTAAGGTCGGGACCTGAAATTTGGAGCCAAAAATCAAATTTTTTGTTCGGCTGAAATTACATGAAATATGTGTTCCCTGAAGAAGCCCATGCCATCCCAGGTGAGAAAAATGCATCCTGAATCAAGTCTAAGGGCTATAACCTCTATTTTTGGGTTTTACCACAGTGAGCTCAAAACGTAAGGTCCGGACCTGAAATTTGGAGGCAAAAATCAAATTTTCAGTTTGGCTGAAATTACATGAAATATGTGTCCCCTGAAGAAGCCCATGCCATCCCAGGTGAGAAAAATGCATCCTGAATCAAGTCTGAGGGCTAAAACCTCTGTTTTCGGGTTTTACCACATTGAGCTCAGAACGTAAGGTCGGGACCTGAAATTTGGAGCCAAAAATCAAATTTTCAGTTTAGCTGAAATTACATGAAATATGTGTCCCCCAAAGAAGCCCATGCCATCCCAGGTGAGAAAAATGCATCCTGAATCAAGTCTGAGGGCTAAAACCTCTGTTTTCAGGTTTTACCACATTGAGCACAGAACGTAAGGTCGGGACCTGAAATTTGGAGCCAAAAATCAAATTTTCACTTTGGCTGAAATTACATGAAATATGTGCCCCCAAAGGAAGCCCATGCCATCCCAGGTGAGAAAAATGCATCCTGAATCAAGTCTGAGGGCTAAAACCTCTATAACGGGTTTAACCACATTGAGCTCAGAACATAAGGTCGGGACCTGAAATTTGGAGCCAAAAATCAAATTTTCAGTTTGGCTGAAATTACATGAAATATGTGTCCCCCGAAGAAGCCCATGCCATCCCAGGTGAGAAAAATGCATCCTGAATCAAGTCTGAGGGCTAAAACCTCTATAAAGGGTTTTACCACATTGAGCTCAGAACGTAAGGTCGGGACCTGAAATTTGGAGCCAAAAATCAAATTTTTTGTTCGGCTGAAATTACATGAAATATGTGTTCCCTGAAGAAGCCCATGCCATCCCAGGTGAGAAAAATGCATCCTGAATCAAGTCTAAGGGCTAAAACCTCTGTTTTTGGGTTTTACCACAGTGAGCTCAAAACGTAAGGTCGGGACCTGAAATTTGGAGTCAAAAATCAAATTTTCAGTTTGGCTGAAATTACATGAAATATGTGTCCCCTGAAGAAGCCCATGCCATCCCAGGTGAGAAAAATGCATCCTGAATCAAGTCTAAGGGCTTAAACCTCTGTTTTCAGGTTTTACCACAGTGAGCTCAAAACGTAAGGTCCGGACCTGAAATTTGGAGCCAAAAATCAAATTTTCAGTTTGGCTGAAATTACATGAAATATGTGTCCCCTGAAGAAGCCCATGCCATCCCAGGTGAGAAAAATGCATCCTGAATCAAGTCTGAGGGCTAAAACCTCTATAAAGGGTTTTACCACATTGAGCTCAGAACGTAAGGTCGGGACCTGAAATTTGGAGCCAAAAATCAAATTTTCAGTTTAGCTGAAATTACATGAAATATGTGTTCCCTGAAGAAGCCCATGCCATCCCAGGTGAGAAAAATGCATCCTGAATCAAGTCTAAGGGCTAAAACCTCTGTTTTTGGGTTTTACCACAGTGAGCTCAAAACGTAAGGTCCGGACCTGAAATTTGGAGGCAAAAATCAAATTTTCAGTTTGGCTGAAATTACATGAAATATGTGTCCCCTGAAGAAGCCCATGCCATCCCAGGTGAGAAAAATGCATCCTAAATCAAGTCTGAGGGCTAAAACCTCTATAAAGAGTTTTACCACATTGAGCTCAGAACGTAAGGTCGGGACCTGAAATTTGGAGCCAAAAATCAAATTTTCAGTTTAGCTGAAATTACATGAAATATGTGTCCATTTGGAAGCCCATGCCATCCCAGGTGAGAAAAATGCATCCTGAATCAAGTCTGAGGGCTAAAACCTCTATAACGGGTTTTACCACATTGAGCTCAGAACGTAAGGTCCGGACCTGAAATTTGGAGCCAAAAATCAAATTTTTTGTTCGGCTGAAATTACATGAAATATGTGTTCCCTGAAGAAGCCCATGCCATCCCAGGTGAGAAAAATGCATCCTGAATCAAGTCTAAGGGCTTAAACCTCTGTTTTTGGGTTTTACCACAGTGAGCTCAAAACGTAAGGTCCGGACCTGAAATTTGGAGCCAAAAATCAAATTTTCAGTTTGGCTGAAATTACATGAAATATGTGTCCCCTGAAGAAGCCCATGCCATCCCAGGTGAGAAAAATGCATCCTGAATCAAGTCTGAGGGCTAAAACCTCTATAAAGGGTTTTACCACATTGAGCTCAGAACGTAAGGTCGGGACCTGAAATTTGGAGCCAAAAATCAAATTTTCAGTTTGGCTGAAATTACATGAAATATGTGTCCCCTGTGGAAGCCCATGCCATCCCAGGTGAGAAAAATGCATCCTGAATCAAGTCTGAGGGCTAAAACCTCTGTTTTCAGGTTTCACCACATTGAGCTCAGAACGTAAGGTCGGGACCTGAAATTTGGAGCAAAAAATCAAATTTTCAGTTTGGCTGAAATTACATGAAATATGTGCCCCCCAAGAAGCCCATGCCATCCCAGGTGAGAAAAATGCATCCTGAATCAAGTCTGAGGGCTAAAACCTCTGTTTTCGGGTTTTACCACATTGAGCTCAGAACGTAAGGTCGGGACCTGAAATTTGGAGCCAAAAATCAAATTTTCAGTTTGGCTGAAATTACATGAAATGTGTGTCCACCGAAGAAGCCCATGCCATCCCAGGTGAGAAAAATGCATCCTGAATCAAGTCTGATGGCTAAAACCTCTTTAACTGGTTTTACCACATTGAGCTCAGAACGTAAGGTCCGGACCTGAAATTTGGAGCCAAAAATCAAATTTTCAGTTTGGCTGAAATAACATGAAATATGTGTCCCCTGAAGGAGCCCATGCCATCCCAGGTGAGAAAAATGCATCCTGAATAAAGTCTGAGGGCTAAAACCTCTGTTTTCAGGTTTCACCACATTGAGCTCAGAACGTAAGGTCGGGACCTGAAATTTGGAGCCAAAAATCAAATTTTCAGTTTAGCTGAAATTACATGAAATATGTGTCCATTTGGAAGCCCATGCCATCCCAGGTGAGAAAAATGCATCCTGAATCAAATCTGAGGGCTAAAACCTCTATAACGGGTTTTACCACATTGAGCTCAGAACGTAAGGTCCGGACCTGAAATTTGGAGCCAAAAATCAAATTTTTTGTTCGGCTGAAATTACATGAAATATGTGTTCCCTGAAGAAGCCCATGCCATCCCAGGTGAGAAAAATGCATCCTGAATCAAGTCTGAGGGCTAAAACCTCCGTTTTCGGGTTTTACCACATTGAGCTCAGAACGTAAGGTCGGGACCTGAAATTTGGAGCCAAAAATCAAATTTTCAGTTTGGCTGAAATTACATGAAATATGTGTCCCCTGTGGAAGCCCATGCCATCCCAGGTGAGAAAAATGCATCCTGAATCAAGTCTGAGGGCTAAAACCTCTGTTTTCAGGTTTCACCACATTGAGCTCAGAACGTAAGGTCGGGACCTGAAATTTGGAGCCAAAAATCAAATTTTCAGTTTGGCTGAAATTACATGAAATATGTGTCCCCTGAAGAAGCCCATGCCATCCCAGGTGAGAAAAATGCTTCCTGAATCAAGTCTGAGGGCTAAAACCTCTGTTTTCGGGTTTTACCACATTGAGCTCAGAACGTAAGGTCGGGACCTGAAATTTGGAGCCAAAAATCAAATTTTCAGTTTGGCTGAAATTACATGAAATGTGTGTCCACCGAAGAAGCCCATGCCATCCCAGGTGAGAAAAATGCATCCTGAATCAAGTCTGATGGCTAAAACCTCTTTAACTGGTTTTACCACATTGAGCTCAGAACGTAAGGTCCGGACCTGAAATTTGGAGCCAAAAATCAAATTTTCAGTTTGGCTGAAATAACATGAAATATGTGTCCCCTGAAGAAGCCCATGCCATCCCAGGTGAGAAAAATGCATCCTGAATCAAGTCTGAGGGCTAAAACCTCTGTTTTCAGGTTTCACCACAGTGAGCTCAGAACGTAAGGTCCGGACCTGAAATTTGGAGCCAAAAATGAAATTTTCAGTTTGGCTGAAATAACATGAAATATGTGTCCCCTGAAGAAGCCCATGCCATCCCAGGTGAGAAAAATGCATTCTGAAGCTAGTCTGAGGGCTAAAACCTCAGTAACAGGTTTTACCACATTGAGCTCAGAACGTAAGGTCGGGACCTGAAATTTGGAGCCAAAAATGAAATTTTCACTTTGGCTGAAATTACATGAAATATGTGTCCCCTGTGGAAGCCCATGCCATCCCAGGTGAGAAAAATGCATCCTGAATCAAGTCTAAGGGCTTAAACCTCTGTTTCCAGGTTTTACCACAGTGAGCTCAAAACGTAAGGTCCGGACCTGAAATTTGGAGCCAAAAATCAAATTTTCAGTTTGGCTGAAATTACATGAAATATGTGTCCCCTGAAGAAGCCCATGCCATCCCAGGTGAGAAAAATGCATCCTGAATCAAGTCTGAGGGCTAAAACCTCTGTTTTCAGGTTTTACCACATTGAGCTCAGAACGTAAGGTCCGGACCTGAAATTTGGAGCCAAAAAGTCAAATTTTCAGTTTGGCTGAAATTACATGAAATATGTGTCCCCTGAAGAAGCCCATGCCATCCCAGGTGAGAAAAATGCATCCTGAATCAAGTCTGAGGGCTAAAACCTCTGTTTTCGGGTTTTACCACATTGAGCTCAGAACGTAAGGTCGGGACCTGAAATTTGGAGCCAAAAATCAAATTTTCAGTTTGGCTGAAATTACATGAAATGTGTGTCCCCCGAAGAAGCCCATGCCATCCCAGGTGAGAAAAATGCATCCTGAATCAAGTCTGAGGGCTAAAACCTCTGTTTTAAGGTTTCACCACAGTGAGCTCAGATTGAAGGTCGGGACCTGAAATTTAGAGCCAAAATTCAAATTTTCAGTTTGGCTGAAATTACACAAAATATGTGTCCCCTGTGGAAGCCCATGCCATCCCAGGTGAGAAAAATGCATCCTGAATCAAGTCTAAGGGCTAAAACCTCAGTATCGGGTTTTACCACATTGAGCTCAGAACGTAAGGTCGGGACCTGAAATTTGGAGCCAAAAATGAAATTTTCACTTTGGCTGAAATTACATGAAATATGTGTCCCCTGAAGAAGCCCATGCCATCCCAGGTGAGAAAAATGCATTCTGAATCAAGTCTGAGGGCTAAAACCTCTGTTTTCGGTTTTACCACATTGAGCTCAGAACGTAAGGTCGGGACTTGAAATTTGGAGCCAAAAATCAAATTTTCAGTTTGGCTGAAATTACATGAAATGTGTGTCCCCTGAAGAAGCCCATGCCATCCCAGGTGAGAAAAATGCATCCTGAATCAAGTCTGAGGGCTAAAAGCTCTGTTTTCAGGTTTTACCACAGTGAGCTCAGAACGTAAGGTCCGGACCTGAAATTTGGAGCCAAAAATGAAATTTTCACTTTGGCTGAAATTACATGGAATATGTGTCCCCCGAAGAAGCCCATACCATCCCAGGTGAGAAAAATGCATCCTGAATCAAGTCTAAGGGCTAAAACCTCAGAAACGGGTTTAACCACATTGAGCTCAGAACGTAAGGTTGGGGCCCTGAAATTTGGAGCCAAAAATCAAATTTTCAGTTTGGCTGAAATTACATGAAATATGTGTCCCCTGAAGAAGCCCATGCCATCCCAGGTGAGAAAAATGCATCCTGAATCAAGTCTGAGGGCTAAAACCTCTGTTTTCGGGTTTTACCACAGTGAGCTTAGAACGTAAGGTCGGGACCTGAAATTTGGAGCCAAAAATCAAATTTTCAGTTTGGCTGAAATTACATGAAAAATGTGTCCCCTGAAGAAGCCCATGCCATCCCAGGTGAGAAAAATGCATCCTGAATCAAGTCTGAGGGCTAAAACCTCTGTTTTCAGGTTTTACCACATTGAGCTCAGAACGTAAGGTCCGGACCTGAAATTTGGAGCCAAAAAGTCAAATTTTCAGTTTGGCCGAAATTACATGAAATATGTGTCCCCTGAAGAAGCCCATGCCATCCCAGGTGAGAAAAATGCATCCTGAATCAAGTCTGAGGGCTAAAACCTCTGTTTTCGGGTTTTACCACATTGAGCTCAGAACGTAAGGTCGGGACCTGAAATTTGGAGCCAAAAATCAAATTTTCAGTTTGGCTGAAATTACACAAAATATGTGTCCCCTGTGGAAGCCCATGCCATCCCAGGTGAGAAAAATGCATCCTGAATCAAGTCTAAGGGCTAAAACCTCAGTAACGGGTTTTACCACATTGAGCTCAGAACGTAAGGTCGGGACCTGAAATTTGGAGCCAAAAATGAAATTTTCACTTTGGCTGAAATTACATGAAATATGTGTCCCCTGAAGAAGCCCATGCCATCCCAGGTGAGAAAAATGCATTCTGAATCAAGTCTGAGGGCTAAAACCTCTGTTTTCGGTTTTACCACATTGAGCTCAGAACGTAAGGTCGGGACTTGAAATTTGGAGCCAAAAATCAAATTTTCAGTTTGGCTGAAATTACATGAAATGTGTGTCCCCCGAAGAAGCCCATGCCATCCTAGGTGAGAAAAATGCATCCTGAATCAAGTCTGAGGGCTAAAACCTCTGTTTTCGGTTTTATCACATTGAGCTCAGAACGCAAGGTCGGGACCTGAAATTTGGAGCCAAAAATCAAATTTTCAGTTTGGCTGAAATTACATGAAATATGTGTCCCCTGAAGAAGCCCATGCCATCCCAGGTGAGAAAAAATGCATCCTGAATCAAGTCTGAGGGCTAAAACCTCTATAACTGGTTTTACCACATTGAGCTCAGAACGTAAGGTCCGGACCTGAAATTTGGAGCCAAAAATCAAATTTTTCAGTTTGGCTGAAATTACATGAAATGTGTGTCCCCTGAAGAAGCCCATGCCATCCCAGGTGAGAAAAATGCATCCTGAATCAAGTCTGAGGGCGAAAACCTCTGTTTTCGGGTTTTACCACATTGAGCTCAGAACGTAAGGTCGGGACTTGAAATTTGGAGCCAAAAATCAAATTTTCAGTTTGGCTGAAATTACATGAAATGTGTGTCCCCCGAAGAAGCCCATGCCATCCCAGGTGAGAAAAATGCATTCTGAATCAAGTCTGATGGCTAAAACCTCTTTAACTGGTTTTACCACATTGAGCTCAGAACGTAAGGTCCGGAACTGAAATTTGGAGCCAAAAATCAAATTTTCAGTTTGGCTGAAATTACATGAAATGTGTGTCCCCCGAAGAAGCCCATGCCATCCCAGGTGAGAAAAATGCATCCTGAATCAAGTCTGAGGGCTAAAACCTCTGTTTTCGGGTTTTACCACATTGAGCTCAGAACGTAAGGTCTGGACCTGAAATTTGGAGCCAAAAATAAAATTTTCACATTGGCTGAAATTACATGAAATATGTGTCCCCTGTGGAAGCCCATGCCATCCCAGGTGAGAAAAATGCATCCTGAATCACGTCTGAGGGCTAAAACCTCTATAACGGGTTTTATCACATTGAGCTCAGAACGTAAGGTCGGGACCTGAAATTTGGAGCCAAAAATCAAATTTTCAGTTTGGCTGAAATTACATGAAATGTGTGTCCCCCGAAGATGCCCATGCCATCCCAGGTGAGAAAAATGCATCCTGAATCAAGTCTGAGGGCTAAAACTTTTGTTTTCGGTTTTATCACATTGAGCTCAGGACGTAAGGTCCGGACCTGAAATTTGGAGCCAAAAATCAAATTTTCAGTTTGGCTGAAATTACATGAAATGTGTGTCCCCTGAAGAAGCCCATGCCATCCCAGGTGAGAAAAATGCATCCTGAATCAAGTCTGATGGCTAAAACCTCTCTAACTGGTTTTACCACATTGAGCTCAGAACGTAAGGTCCGGAACTTAAATTTGGAGCCAAAAATCAAATTTTCAGTTTGGCTGAAATTACATGAAATGTGTGTCCCCTGAAGAAGCCCATGCCATCCCAGGTGAGAAAAATGCATCCTGAATCAAGTCTGAGGGCTAAAACCTCTATAACAGGATTTACCACATTGAGCTCAGAACGTAAGGTCTGGACGTGAAATTTGGAGCCAAAAATAAAATTTTCACATTGGCTGAAATTACATGAAATATGTGTCCCCTGTGGAAGCCCATGCCATCCCAGGTGAGAAAAATGCATCCTGAATCAAGTCTGAGGGCTAAAACCTCTGTTTTCGGGTTTTACCACATTGAGCTCAGAACGTAAGGTCGGGACCTGAAATTTGGAGCCAAAAATCAAATTTTCACTTTGGCTGAAATTACATGAAATGTGTGTCCCCTGAAGAAGCCCATGCCATCCCAGGTGAGAAAAATGCATCCTGAATCAAGTCTGAGGGCTAAAACCTCTGTTTTAAGGTTTCACCACAGTGAGCTCAGATTGAAGGTCAGGACCTGAAATTTAGAGCCAAAATTCAAATTTTCAGTTTGGCTGAAATTACACAAAATATGTGTCCACTGTGGAAGCCCATGCCATCCCAGGTGAGAAAAATGCATCCTGAATCAAGTCTAAGGGCTAAAACCTCAGTAACTGGTTTTACCACATTGAGCTCAGAACGTAAGGTCGGGACCTGAAATTTGGAGCCAAAAATCAAATTTTCAGTTTGGCTGAAATTACATGAAATATGTGTCCCCTGAAGAAGCCCATGCCATCCCAGGTGAGAAAAATGCATCCTGAATCAAGTCTGAGGGCTAAAACCTCTGTTTTCAGGTTTTACCACAGTGAGCTCAGAACGTAAGGTCCTGACCTGAAATTTGGAGCCAAAAATCAAATTTTCAGTTTGGCTGAAATAACATGAAATATGTGTAGCCCTGAGGAAGCCCATGCCATCCCAGGTGAGAAAAAATGCATCCTGAATCAAGTCTGAGAGCTAAAACCTCTGTTTTCAGGTTTTACCACAGTGAGCTCTGAACGTAAGGTCAGGCCCTGAAATTTGGAGCCAAAAATCAAATTTTCAGTTTGGCTGAAATTACATGAAATGTGTCCCCCGAAGAAGCCCATGCCATCCCAGGTGAGAAAAATGCATCCTGAATCAAGTCTGAGGGCGAAAACCTCTGTTTTCGGGTTTTACCACATTGAGCTCAGAACGTAAGGTCTGGACCTGAAATTTGGAGCCAAAAATCAAATTTTCAGTTTGGCTGAAATTACACAAAATATGTGTCCCCTGTGGAAGCCCATGCCATCCCAGGTGAGAAAAATGCATCCTGAATCAAGTCTGAGGGCTAAAACCTCTGTTTTCGGGTTTTACCACATTGAGCTCAGAACGTAAGGTCCGGACCTGAAATTTGGAGCCAAAAATCAAATTTTCAGTTTGGCTGAAATTACATGAAATATGTGTCCCCTGAAGAAGCCCATGCCATCCTCGGTGAGAAAAATGCATCCTGAATCAAGTCTGAGGGCTAAAACCTCTGTAACGGGTTTTACCACATTGAGCTCAGAATGTAAGGTCCGGACCTGAAATTTGGAGCCAAAAATCAAATTTTCAGTTTGGCTGAAATTACACAAAATATGTGTCCCCTGTGGAAGCCCATGCCATCCCAGGTGAGAAAAATGCATCCTGAATCAAGTCTGAGGGCTAAAACCTCTGTTTTCGGGTTTTACCACATTGAGCTCAGAACGTAAGGTCGGGACCTGAAATTTGGAGCCAAAAATCAAATTTTCAGTTTGGCTGAAATTACATGAAATATGTGTCCCCTGAAGAAGCCCATGCCATCCTCGGTGAGAAAAATGCATCCTGAATCAAGTCTGAGGGCTAAAACCTCTGTTTTTGGGTTTCCACATTCAGCTCAGAACGTAAGGTCCGGACCTGAAATTTGGAGCCAAAAATCAAATTTTCAGTTTGGCTGAAATTACATGAAATATGTGTCCCCTGAAGAAGCCCATGCCATCCCAGGTGAGAAAAATGCATCCTGAATCAAGTCTGAGGGCTAAAACCTCTGTAACGGGTTTTACCACATTGAGCTCAGAACGTAAGGTCCGGACCTGAAATTTGGAGCCAAAAATCAAATTTTCAGTTTGGCTGAAATAACATGAAATATGTGTAGCCCTGAAGAAGCCCATGCCATCCCAGGTGAGAAAAAATGCATCCTGAATCAATTCTGAGGGCTAAAACCTCTGTTTTCGGGTTTTACCACATTGAGCTCAGAACGTAAGGTTGGGGCCCTGAAATTTGGAGCCAAAAATCATATTTTCAGTTTGGCTGAAAGGGGAGGGGAGGGGGAGAGGAGAGGAGTGCACATAGAGAAGAGAAACTGGTCACAGATATGAGGAGCTGAAGGAACAATATTTAAACCTCCTAATAAACATTTATAACAGTTATATGTAGGGATGGGTACCGAATTAGGTACTTTTATAGGTACCCACCGAAATCTGTCAAAAGTACCGGGTACCGATTCATGAAAAATCAAAAGGTACCATGTTTAGGTACCTAAATGCATCTTTGTGACTGTGAGGAAGTGGAAGAGTAGGAGATTGACCATGCTGGACATGAACACAGCATTACAAGGTTATATATTAAAGAATATATATGTCAAATTGAAAAACACAAAAAATACTGTTAAACAAATTCATATTTGTTTAAATCAATATTTTTCAAAATATCGTATCGAAGTTAGAAATCCAGTATCGTGACAAGCCTAGTGTCAACACCGTCCACATAAAATGTCTCTTCGCTGCATGTGACAGGCTCTTCTACCGCCACTTCATGCACTGAGTGTCATGTAGTTCTTTTATTTAAGGTGGACTAGTTGCGTGGTTTAGACTTGCAGCATTTCTTGAAATGGTTCAGTTTCTTGCAGTTGTGACACTGCTGTCCTATCGCTGGACACTTTTCCCGCTTAGCTGCATGGCTACCCCCATAGTTATTGCAGTTAGAGATCGTTCTGGGCGGGGAGAGTGTTTGTGATTTGGGCTGATGCTTTCTGTGCGAAACTAACTTTATGCCGTCAACATTGATTGCTTGTGTGGCTAACGTCTTACTGCTTTCCTCTGTCATTTCATGAATGCGGCAGACGGTTATCGCTTTATTTAGACTCAGGTCACTGTCTCTCAAGAGCGTCTTTCTCAAAACATAACTGGTAATGCCACACACGATTCGGTCACAGATCAGCTCATCAGTCAAATCTCCAAAATAGCAGCTCTTAGCTTTAATCCTTAAATCACTGATGAATGACTCTCACCTTGTCTCTGATTTCTTGAATGAAACCTGTGCCTCTCCATGGCTCTGTTGTTTTGGGGGTTGCAGATTTCCCGAAATTTCCTTTTCAAACACTCTGGGTCCTCTCTGGACTCCGCAGGGCTGATAACTACTCCATTTTCACCCGGTTCGCGCACTTAAGCTGCATCAACCAACGAACGTTCCCGCTCTATGGCTTCCGGTCCCGCTAGATTGAGGGGGACATATGCCTTGGTCCTTGCAGGTTTATTTAAGTGTGCTGCGGCAATAAAGATGTCGTACTCCCTCTCGAACATCCGCCAGCTCTCGGCGACATTCCGATCAAACACAACAGGGCCTGGTCTGCGAAATCACTCTGCCATTTCAGCGACGTAGCTCCGGCTAGCTTTAGCATTAGCGCTTTCTCCAACACTTTTAGAGCTCGGTGGAATGCAGGGAGGATACTCACGGGCGATGAGTCCGTTCACATTCTGACACCATGTAAATAGTTGTTTAAGGAACTTGATAACTTGGTGGGAGGGAGTCTAACTGACGAGACGATAAGTTCTCTTGAACATTTACTATCCAGCCGTAACTGAGGGAACACATATCTCATGGTAGGCATCCAACATAAAACCAAATCAGTTCTGCCCACTGCTGGTGCAAACACAATACAACACCCAGCAACTACGGTGGCTCTAACAGGTTAAGACAGTTACTTAGCAAATGATCGACAATATCTGCACCGGCAACAGCGAGACGAAAGGAACGACGGGACCCGGAAGTGACGAGGACGGCCAGAGCAAGAGGGAGAGGAGGCCGCCAACACTCCCTTATATCGAGTGCCACCATGAGGTCACTGGCTGACAATGCAGCTCATAATGAAGCATGGATCAGACACATCATCCTACCACAAATTGTTGGGGAATCACTGCACACTGTTAATGTGTTAAGAGCTACACATAAACTTTGTTTGGTTGACTCTTTTTGAGATGTTCAAATATCGTTCCTCCTCCACTTTTCATTTATACGTAGTCTCCTGCGCAGTCACTCTGGCCATTCAAGCCGTGTCATACTCTGGCGCAGTAAATTTTGTTTTATATTCAAGATTTGCTGTTTTTTTCTGTTTCAAAGCTTTATAGCGCCACGAAAACCGTTCCAGCCAGGTTGGTCTTATATTGTACAGATAAGTAAATCAAACATTTCACAGGTCTCATCAACTCACCAACCTCGGCAGTAGTGGCGAAAACTCCAAAAAACATAGCTGAATGTCGGAGTAGCGTGCGGCAGCCGGGGCGCTTAGGGACCATCATAAAATTTCTATGTCTGAATTTTCAGTTAAGACAATGACAGAAAATATAAAACAAAACACATAAATACGGTCTTTTAAAAAACTTATTATACATCAGCAGCGGCTGGTCCATAGGGGGCGCTGGGGCTCCGCCCCACCAGTTGTGGAGAAGGGAATTTTTTTTTTAATATAATTTTTTGCATTTTTTTAAATCAATGTCAGTTTTACTTAATGGTGTGTATGTGTGTGCCTACATGCAACTGCGTCATTAAAACAACATTTCCACCAGCTGACACTCATTAAACAGTGAATTTACACTGACAGACAGTGTATCATTCTCTCATGGGGCGCTCGGCAAAGTGCCCGTGACTTGCAGCTAAATAGCCAATCCGGTTATGGTTACTAGGGGAAAATGATGAATAATTGGCCAATCAACGTCGCTAAATTCTATGCCTGAAGGGCGCTAGAAAAAGAGCCCCTACGGCTACGTAAAATACGTGACGGTTTATGAATGATAGAGCTACGTGAGGAGCTAGCGAACGTTTTTTTCGTAGTGCGACTCCCAGACTCTATACGGAGGGAAAAACATACGGCGACGAGGAAGAGAGATGATGGCGGTGACGATGGCGGTAGTTCAAGCACAGCTTCGACCAAATTCGGTGAGATCCTTATTAATGTACCCTTTTGAGAGACGGACGACGGAGGAAAAACTGCTCGTTAAGGCGCTAGGACCCGACACGCCTGAAATCCAAATTTCCCAGCAATCGAAAGAAAAAGACAAGACGTACAAACGGAGTTTTTGCCGAAGCTGGTTCAACCGTAAGACTTGGCTGACAGGTTGTGGCGCAGGCAATGCACTTTTCTGTTTCCCCTGTATCCTCTTCAAAAGCGACCGATGTGATTCAACTTGGACACGGACTGGACTGACGGACTTAAAGCACCTCTCCGAACGGATCAAGAAGCATGAGAGATCCAAAATTCACATGGAAAACTGCGTAAAGCTGGCTGTTTTTGGAAAGATTAGCATAGCAACGCAGCTTGACGACGGGCACCGCATTGCTGTAAGAAGACACAATGAAGAGGTAGATAAAAACCGTAATATTTTATCCAAAATCATCGATTGTGTCAAATTTTGTGGTGCTTTTGAATTAGCAATGCGGGGACATGATGAAAGGGATTCCTCTGACAACGCGGGGATATTTAGAGGTTTAGTTGATCTGATGGCATCCATTGATCGGGAGCTGAAGGAGCACCTTGAAAATGCGACCGTATTTAAAGGCACCTCGAAAACGGTTCAGAACGAGCTCCTGGACTGTATGCTGGCAGTTCTGAGAGAAAAAATCTTAGATGAAGTGAAGATGGCGAAGTTTTTAGCTATCCAAGCGGATGAAACTACTGACATTTCCACACACTGTCAGCTTGTCCTGGTACTGAGATACATCGATGGGCGCAACAATATACAGGAGCGGTTCTATGAGTTCATCAAGCTACCCAACAGCTGTGCGGATTCAATAGCTGGTGCCTTATTGGAGAGGCTGCACAGCATCCTTCCCGAGGGACAAGAAAAAAAGTTGATCGCCCAGGCATATGATGGGGCAGCAGTAATGAGGGGTGCCACTGGAGGAGTGCAGAGAAAGGTACAGGACATCTATGCAAACGCTCACTACATTCACTGCTATGCCCATCAGCTAAACCTGGTAATGCAGCAGGCAACCTCCCACATCTCCCAGATCGGTCACTTTTTTAATGACATCGGGGGATTTGCTTCTTTTTTCTCAAAATCGAGCAAGAGAACTGCAGTGCTAGATGAGATGGTGGCACACAGACTTCCAAGTGCATCATCAACACGTTGGAACTTCAACAGTCGTGCAGTCAACACAGTCTATGAGCACAAGAATGATCTGGTCAAGTGTTTTCAGACCATCCGGAACAGTGAAGACTTTGATGGCCCTACAAAGAGAGAGGCTGGAGGCTATGTGAGATTGCTGGAGGATGAAGCTTTCTGTTTTTTCCTAACCTTGTTCCATAAGATCATGCCACATGTAGACATGCTGTATAATCAGCTCCAGAAGAGGAACATCGATGCTGTCTACATCGCAGGAATCACCCAGACATTCTTGAACAGCATACAGGCTATCAGGTACGTTAAATGCATTATTATGACAATTAACCTAGCCTAATTGTTGATTCTCTGCCTAAATTTTATGTAGCCTACGATACTTATATGTCATTTTATTCTAATAATCAATGTATCTGTTAAGTTTAGATGAAATAAAATTGCCAGTAATTATAACAAGCTTGGGTTTGGTTAATACATCCCTAACCAGTTTTCACAACTGACTCATAAAACTTTTGTTTTGGATCAGGGAGGCTGTTCTTCATCAGGAGTACAGGGGACCTGTTCAGGAGCCACCCACAAAGAAACGGAAAGCACTGGGAGAAGACACACAGCAACATTTGGCACTGGAGGTAAGCACTTTCTTACACACACAAACACACACACACAGACACACACAAACAGAGACATCAAATAATCAAATAAATAATATAAAATCAAATGAAGATACTCACCACTCAAGTTACTGATTAGGTTCATCTTGTCTTCATAAAACAAACATATGTGTTTTAGTGTTCTTTTTTGAAGACAAAAAGGTATGGTTACCTTGACATGTTTCAACGTACTCTGTCGTCTTCTTCAGAAGCTGTCATCCTGACAGCTGTGGCGTGTCTTTTTATCAGCTGTTTCCGGTAGTAGCTGGCGGGACAGATTGATCACGTGATCTGTCCCGCCAGCTACGTCCCACGTTGCCTGGCGGCCTCTGGAGAAGTATGTCCCAGATGTGCGAGAGCTGGAAGGCTCCTTCATCCCTGTTGATGGTGCACGAGTCAATAGAGATCAGGAAACGGGGAAAGGACACCATCAACAGGGGTGAAGGAGCCCTCCAGCTCTCGCAAACATGGGATTCACTTCTCCAGAGGCCATCAGGCAACGGGGGACGTAGCTGGCGGGACAGATCACGTGATCAATCTGTCCCGCCATTTACTAACGGAAACAGCTGATAAAAAGACACGCCACAGCTGTCAGGATGACAGCTTGTGAAGCAGACGACAGAGTACGTCGAAACATGTCAAGGTAACGATACTTTTTCGTCTTTAAAAAAGAACACTAAAACACTTGTGCTCACCACTCAATATAGTAGTCCAGATTCAGTTGTTTATTGCTATATGATATATATGAATGATTACAGTTAACAGTTTTGGTTTATCACCCAATATAGGCTAGCTATCCAGAACAATGATTGTAGTGAGACATGTGAAGACCTAATTTTTTTCTCTTCTTTAAATTTTTTATGTTTTTGCATAGGTATGCGACACCATCATGAGCCATGCCAAGCAGAGGTTTTCTTTCACCAAGCACCTCATCAGTGCCACTCTCTTAGAAGGAGACTTGTTCCAACAACACAGCAGAAAGTTCCCAGATTCAGCACTGGAAACCACGGTGGAAGCCTATCCCTCATTGGACAAGGCCAGACTTAAAACAGAACTGTCCTTGATCTACGAGAATGAGGAGTTCCGGAGTTGCAAAGGTGCTCTGGCTCTCTATCAGGTTTTGATGGAAAACAACCTTGGAGAAACATTTACTGAAACTGTAAGTCTTCTCAATATCATTATCACTACACCAATGACAACATCAGAGTCTGAGAGGTGCTTCTCTACCTTAAAGAGGATAAAAACGTTTCTTAGAAACACTATGCTACAAGATCGGCTAAATGCTCTAGCTATGCTCTCCATTGAGAAGAAAATGACAAAAGACATTCCTGATTTCAACAGCAAAGTCATTGAAAAATTTGCCTCTCAAAAAGAAAGGCGAGCAAAATTCTTGTACAAATAACTCCTGGAATGAGAGAGGGACACACAGAGAAACAGAAAGAAAAAACACCGAGAAACAGAGACACTGAGAAACAGAGACACTGAGAAACCGAGACACTAAGGAACAGAGACACTGAGAAACAGAGACACTGAGAAACCGAGACACTAAGGAACAGAGACACTGAGAAACCGAGACACTAAGGAACAGAGACACTAAGGAACAGAGACACTGAGGAACAGAGACACTAAGGAACAGAGACACTGAGGAACAGAGACACTAAGGAACAGAGACACTGAGGAACAGAGACACTAAGGAACAGAGACACCGAGGAACAGAGACACTAAGGAACAGAGACACTGAGGAACAGAGACACTGAGGAACAGAGACACTGAGGAACAGAGACACTGAGGAACAGAGACACTGAGGAACAGAGACACTGAGGAACAGAGACACTGAGTAACAGAGACACTGAGGAACAGAGACACTGAGGAACAGAGACACTAAGGAACAGAGACACTGAGAAACAGACATATAAGGAGCAGACACACTTAGGAGCAGACACACTAAGGAGCAGACACACTTAGGAGCAGACACACTAAGGAGCAGACACACTATGGAGCAGACACACTAAGGAGCAGACACACTTTGGAGCAGACACACTATGGAGCAGACACACTATGGAGCAGACACACTATGGAGCAGACACACTTAGGAGCAGACACACTATGGAGCAGACACACTGAGGAGCAGACACACTATGGAGCAGACACACTATGGAGCAGACACACTAAGGAGCAGACACACTATGGAGCAGACACACTGAGGAGCAGACACACTATGGAGCAGACACACTTAGGAGCAGACACACTAAGGAGCAGACACACTATGGAGCAGACACACTGAGGAGCAGACACACTAAGGAGCAGACACACTATGGAGCAGACACACTATGGAGCAGACACACTGAGGAGCAGACATACTTAGGAGCAGATATACTAAGGAGCAGACAATTTTTTTTTATGTAGTCATTATTTAGTTTCAGAGACTTCTTTGTGTTTCTCTCTGGCTTTCAATTATTATGCAGTTGTCATTTTTGATGCTCCCATGGCACTGTTGCTGTTCCTTTCAATTAAATGTTGCACTTTTTGCTTGAATAGTTAGGGTATAAGAAAACCATTTGTACATGTTTAACTTCTGAAGTTTGTTCTCAATTCTTTGTACATCACAATTGAATAGGAAATGTTCTTGTTATTCTCTCTTCATAAAACTCAAACCTCCCTTATCACTCACTCACTCATTTACTGTAGATTTGTGTAGATTCAGCTAAAATAAAAACCCATGTTGTGAATTTGTCCCATGAATGTATTGTACAGTATTTTATTTTGTAAAGACTAATACACATGTAAGTTGTTCCTTTTTCTGTGTAACTCAAAGCTATGAAATTAAATTATTTTGGAACTGCCGTCATTTTCTGACTGTTTATTTGAATACTTATGCCTGATAAGTCAGAAAAAATCTGTTGGCACATCAGCCCCACCAAAAAAAAATCTCACCAGCCGCCACTGTTATACATCTTAATTGTTGTACATCTTATTATAAATCAAAAGTCTTGCAAATTTCTCAGGTTTATTTTGAAATGGTGCTCAGGAATTCCAACCTTCAACCCCCCCCCCCCCCCCCCCCCCCCCCCCCCACAAAACCCAACTTCATATCTGTTTTTCAGGTCAGCACTGATCTTTCACAGCCATTATTTTCCAGAAAATCAAGTAATGTGTCCCAAAAATAATTAGTCAATATTGACCTAATTGGGGACTATTTCTCAGTTTAATTTTGAAATAGCTCACAGGAAGTTCAAACTACCAACCTCAATCTATTTGTCATCTGTTTGTGAGGTGAATATTGATTTTTCACAACCATTAGCTCACAGAAAATCATGTAAATTTATCTTAGAAACAATCAATTATCATCGAACATAACTGATTATTTTCTTTTTTTAAATTTTGAAATAGTTTGGAATTTCAACTTACCAACTTCTACTGTCATCCGTCAAGATTGTCACTATGACCCTTTTACAAACATGTTTTCCCCTAAAAAAATATGAATTACCTACTCAGTACCTAACAATCTGTCATACCTTTTTCAGGCTATTGTTTTATGTTTTGTTTTTTTACTGATTTGTGTGAACAACTTATTCCGTGATCATGTTTCTTTTTTGATTTCATGGTCATTAAAGGAAGAGACAATGCATGTGTAATTAAGTCATTTATTTTTTTTATTTTTTTAGAACAAACAAGAGAAATAATTCAAACAAGAAAAAACACAGGATTCACCTGATGTTTTTGAACGTCACTCTTGTGATCCTTTGTCCATGATGGCCTTGGTTACACCTATAAATGAATTAGATAGTTTGCCTAAAGGGTATATATTTAAAGATAAAGTTGCAATAGAATAGAATAGAATAGAATAGAAAATACTTTATTTATCCCCGAGGGGAAATTCAGGAGTCACCGCAGCATTTAAGAAAACAAAAGTAAGAAAGAATATAGAAAGTGCAAAAATGTCCATAAGAAATTAGATGACGACATCCCGTCCACCGATCGTCCACCACTCTCCAGCCCAGCCAGTCTCCACCTCTACAGGGTCCAGGACTGAGCCTCCCCAGCAGTCTGTTCAGTCTCTGTCTCCTGGATCCTGTCTGCTCACAGCAGGCGAAGCTCCTCCGATGTGTCGCCGACGTCCGATGTCAGCTCCGTCAGCCACGTCCGTGAACAGCACGATGCTGCTGGGTTATCACGGCTAGCTTGTCCATCCCCCGGAGCTAGATCCCACGTTCCCAACAACGATGGATGGAAGGACAGGTCCACGTCGTCACCTCCCAGCTCACATCCGAGAACCAGCACGTCGTCCTCACCTCCTCCTCCTCAGCTCGAGGGAAATCATCAAGCCCTACACTAGTTAGCATTGACATGCTACAGGCTGCTAACAGCTAATTTCGCATGTAAACAATGCAGCCATGGTTACATGTGGGATCTCCAGACAAGCACAGGAGAAAAGTAGTAAAAAATACTGCCGAAGTTTGGTGTCCGTGACCGACAATGAACCATACAAAGTGATGATCCACTCCAAATACAAATATGACGAAAAAGAGACGAAAAAAATTACAAGAAACAGACAAAGACGAGAGAGCTGCTGCAACAGGCAGCTACTTGGGTAGCGCCTAGCAACCTAGTAGTATCAATGTCAATGTTCAAAGTTTTCTGATACTCAATACCTTTCTGAAATCAACAGAGGCCACATTGCCATTTTTATGATGTCACATTTTGTTCGAGATGCCACTCTGAATCTGACATTCCCACACAACATGGGTGGTACCACCTTTTGCATTTTGTGCATTAAATCTGGAAAAAAAATTTAAAATCAGTTATCCAACAGTATTAGATTTTGAACACTTGTATACTGTACACTGTTATTACACAGATGATTAGATCACATCTGTTTTCATTTATTGATAAATGATCTGTCATCAAACTTATTTTAATATATAATTTTTTAAAGTACACTCACCCATTTTGTCATTCCTTCCTGTCCTTTTGGATTCTCCTCGCCAAAACATGAGCAGTGGTCTTTTTCACTAAAAACTGAAATATTGCAATTCTAAAAACTGCCTCATGGTTGATTTAAGACTTGGTAAGTAATGGATATGAAATCAACATACAGGTTTATACAAGTCAAAACATATTTACATGAGTTGACACAGCTGACTGTATTAGACATGAATCCTATGACAACTCCCCTAAAATTAAGCTGAAACATCTATGTTTCATAGATCAGATCATAGATTCAATCAAAACAAAAAAACAAAACACCAATACCAATTGTGCTGCTGTTGTTGTTGCTGTTGTTGTTGTTGTTGATGATGTTGTTGTTGTTGTTGTTGAAGTGGTGATTGTCTGGTCATCCCCTTTTTGTTGGTCATCTTTAGCTGCAAGTCTAAATCTATGATATTTAAGAGGTAGATCTGCTTTAGTCAGAATATAAGGAGGATTTGTAAACTGCCCAACAGAACAGAAAACTTTTGAAAATATAATGCCATACCTGTCCAGTGTCTCCTGTGCTCTGTTGTGAACCAATTTTTGACCTTTTAACGACCTTCTGAAAAATAAAATCACATAAATCAGAATTAAATCAAGCAAATCAAAGAATATGCAAAACATGTACGCAGGAAAATTAAATATGATAAAGTAGTGTAAGTGTTTGACTTACAGTAAAGAAGCCTATATCTTATAAACATCAACATATCAATTTATGAGAATGAGAAGAACATAGAATAGAATAGAATAGAATAGAAAATACTTTATTTATCCCCGAGGGGAAATTCAGGAGTCACCGCAGCACTCAAGAAAACAAAAGTAAGAAAGAGTATAGAAAGTGCAAAAAGGTCCATAAGAAATTAGATGACGACTTCCCATCCACCACTCGTCCACCACTCTCCAGCCCAGCCAGTCTCCACCTCCACAGGGTCCAGGACTGAGCCTCCCCAGCAGTCTGTTCAGTCTCTGTCTCCTGGATCCTGTCTGCTCACAGCAGGCGAAGCTCCTCCGATGTGTCGCCGACGTCCGATGTCAGCTCCGTCAGCCACGTCCATGAACAGCACGATGCCGCTGGGTTATCACGGCTAGCTCGGTAGTGAGATAATTTAAAGTCCACCACATGATCATTAATCTGGTACTGTGAAACGTCGATTTGTCCAACAACAAAAAATTATCAACGAAGAAAACGGTCCGACTGATCGATATGTATATTTTAAATTCCTGAAAAGTAAAATGTAGATGTAGAATTGAAAAGGGGGCGTGAAGCAGCCCCCTGTGAAAACTGTATATAAAGCAATGTTCTTCTTTGTTTAAGTCAGTCTGGATCCTGCAGAATCCACGCTCACAAACTTTGTTCAACTTTTTGCTGGATAAAGTATTTTTGGATGCACTTTTTAAGGCTTTTCTTTTCACTCGTGACTTTGATTGGACCTGAAGATAAAGAACCGTCAGATAGCCTCAACCAGAATTTTTGGACACAACACTATCATTAAGGTCATTCTCATGCAATCTTGTTTGTCACACTGTATATGCACCCTGCACACTTAAATAAAGTTGAGAGAGAGTCGGAGGACTGAACTAAGCTGCAAGACCAGGCCAAAGCCTGACCTGCGTTACAACAGTCAGGACCATTGCTTTCATCTCACTCGGTAGCGTTGCACTTCACATTTTAACAACCGCGAAAAATTAATTATTCTACATTTAAATCCGAACACATGCCAGTATGCTTTTCTATCATAGGTTTCCATTAGCACTGCCTGCATGTGTGACTTGATCGGCAATTAAAAGCGATCCAAAGCCACAGGGTGAGCTGGCTAACAAGCTCAAGTCATAAGCCGTGGGCCGTGAGCAGTCTACGTCATAGGCGTAGAGCTGCTCGCCGGCCGGTTCGGCTCGGGTATACGTGCTAACACCTGCTAATAACGTAACACAAAAAATATAGAAAACTAATTACTCACCAGAAAAGCTGCCGCACCGACTGCTTGGACGGTCTGTCAGTACATTCCAAGGCACAGCAGGATACTTTTGGATTCATTTATGATGAAAACAGTTCAAGCTCAACTACACGATCTGTAACCTAGCCTCCGAGCAAAAAAAGCTAATAGACGCTCGCTTGTCAGTCAAGTCAACCACGCCCTCATCTATCCAAATATGGTAAAAGTCGATAAATGTGGATATAATTAAAAGGAAAATATTAGAAAAAAATTCACCCCCCTCACAGTGTGTGCCGATGGTGAAGTCAACGTTTCAGACCCAAGCCGTTTGTTGAACAGGCTGTAAATATGCTTTTTAATGCCGTAAAAGTCCGTTTTTTTGGCTGGGGGTCTATGTAACTTCCGGTCTTTCTGTAGCCAGCCTCAAGCAGCTTCTCGACGAACAGCGGCTTTTAGCACTTCCGCATAGGCTTCATTTCTACGAACCGGATGTTGCCCCTTGGTCTCAATGCGTTAACTTCATGCTTCCTCCGTCCTATCTCCTCCACGACACCGGACATAGGTCGCCATTATGAAGACTGTCCCAAAGCGACAATTGCGCCCAGAGGTGAGAGGATGGAGGAGACTGATCGGAGGAGCTATGATCCTGGAGACACGAGAGCCGGCTTTGCGGAAGTCTTTTCACTGACCGACACGCCCCCATATGGAATATCACTCTCTGATTGGACGCTGCAGCGGCTCAGACTTTACATGAAACTTCACAAACACAACTGAGTTTAATGAGAGAAAAGACGAACTGAAAACAGGCACAGAGGATCGTTCAGAACTGATCATAAATCTGGTAATAAAGTGTTCGCTGTGAGTTTACAGCACAAAACACTGAACACAACCATCATGAAATCAATATAACCGAGGATTAATACAGAACACTGACTGATAAATAATATCTTTCTGAGACACAATAAGGTGAGTTATAGCCTATTAATATATATATATAAACCACCTTATCTGATCGTGAACTCTGAAGCTTTAGAGTTCACGATCAGATGGGCTCAAGATAAAGGCTAAATAGTTCATAAATAATCTCACAATTACGCATTTTACCAGAAAAGTGATCCATGAGCTTCTTAACAGCACACAGAATAAACAGAGAGCAGGTTTTCTTCATGGTAACGTGTTTGTTAAACAGGTTAAAGAAACAGACAAATCTCTGTTACTGTTTCTGTTTGATCAGAGTTATTACAGCGCACATGTGCAGACACACAAACAGCTGTTAGAGCTGACTGACAGATGATCCAGAGGTGATCAGCTGTCGCGTCATCAATGAAACACGTCGCTTCATGTGACGCTCCGAAGGAGAGGATGTCCCATTGTTCTAAAAACCAATCTCCTCCGTTCCTCTCTCCTCTCTTTATTTCCTCGCGTCTCTCCATGCATCTCTGGTGGAGGGAGGGACTAAGACGCAAGAGAACGACGCAAGTGGAGGAAGGAAGGATGGAACTTTGGAGCTTTGAGACGCACCCATCAAACTCCGTTGTGTTTTTGTGAAGTTTCATGAAAAGTCTGAGCCGCTGCAGCATTAAATCAGAGAGTGATATCCCATATGGGGGCGTGTCTGTCAGTGAAAAGACTTCCACAAAGCCGGCTCTCGTCTCCTCGATCATTGCTCCTCCGATCAGTCTCCTCCATCCTCTCTCCTCTCTCCTCTGAGTGCAATTATCGCTTTGGAACAGTCTTCAAAATGGCAACTGGGAAAGTACTTCCGCTGTCATGAAGGAGATAGGACAGAGGAAGCAGAAAGTTAACCCATTGAGACGCATCCTCTGTAGCATGTGTAGACCGCAAAGGCCAACTGAATTGAGATGGTCTGGTCTACGAACCTTTTCTTGTTTGTCACCTTTGACATCACGCAGCACCGCCTTCACCTGTCAGGTTTACATTACTTTTTATACACACCTCATGTCTAGGATGTTTTTAACTATTTCTTTTTTACTTTGCTTCACTATTCTCATTATTTTTATTATCATCATCATCATCATTATTATGAATATGGCGATGTTACGTCGTAAACGACTCGCTCAAAATGAACGAATCATCTGGGTGAATGAACTGAACTGAATCACCTATTGAAAAGATCTGTTCATTTCTCAACTTAGGCTGTGCTCTCCTCCTCTATTCCGTCTTGTGTTTGTCCCTTTTTAGACTGTAGGGGTCACCCAACCCTGCCCTCTCTCCCCCTTTCATGTTAATGGTGCATAATAACTCAACCTAAAGGACAGAGTCAGTCAGGAGCCCATGTCGCTCAAACCCACCCTCATCTTTGGTGTGGACCATATATGGAGCCAAAACAATGGGTGCATCTCAAAGCTTCAAACTTTCATTCTTCCTTCCTCTACTTGTGTTTTAGTCGCGTAGGCGGTATTATTGGGTTATTTATAATTATTTAGCCTTTATACAGCTAATCTTATTATTATTCTAATAGATTTGGACCAGGTCTCTATCTGGACATAGTTTCGTGTCTCTTTTAGTATGACCCAGGTCTCAGACTTAGTGGTCTGTGTGCTGATCTTTGGCTTATATTTGAGTCCCTTTGAGTCTGGCTTTTGTTTGTTGACAATTTCCTGTTCTGAACAAATTAAGTAATTACTGAAAAGAGAAAAAAGTTAAAAGTTGAAAATAAATACTTAAAGTTGACATTTCTTTACACATTTTGAAACGTTGTCCATTTCCAAAGTGGGTCCCCGGACAGGACTGACTGACTGACTGACTTAAATTGACTGAATTGTGTGTTAAAACCCCTCTCTGCTGGGTTTGCCTTTGAAAACATCATCCACTAAATATCTGTCCACTTGACGGTATCTTTCATCCACTCGCTGATTTCCAATCAAGCTAGGATTTGCTAATCAGAAGTCAAAGTGATATTATTCAGGTAAAATTTGTGTTTTTCGGTGGTGAACCCCTTCATGTAGCTTGACAAACCACTCTACTCTGCAGTGTTGCCAAAATTGGCCTGCAGGTTGAACTGTTTAAAAACCACAACTTAAACTTTAAAAAGTTGATAAAGATATTTATTTCAATATGGTTTTACAGATTTAAAAATGGTTTATGTTCATAGCTTAGGTAAATAGTTTCTCCCTTTGTAAACTACCAGAAGACACTTTCCAAAAACATTACATCTAAAATAAAGTGCATTTTTACTAATATTTTAATTCAGTTGAACTTTTCCATACACTGAAATGCCAGATAAGATGAGTGGAACCTCTGCAGGGATATTTTAATTGACCATTGAACTTTTTAGTTTTGTAGTTTTATAGCAATTTACTTGAAAACCTGAATACCAGCACAGCAACTTCACTCCCTCTTGTGTGATATCCCTTTAAAACTTGGGTCCATTATGTTAAGGCTATAACGATGTTGTTTCTGAAATCAGCAGGAAGTTCAAGTTAAATCTTCAAGTTTACTTTCTTTAAAAAACACCCATTAGTCAATATGAGGTTTATTACTGTGACAAAATGAGCTTCGCTGATTCTGATGAAATGCCCAAACTTCACACATAC
Source organism: Halichoeres trimaculatus (assembly GCF_033239565.1). Classification (NCBI taxonomy): domain Eukaryota; kingdom Metazoa; phylum Chordata; class Actinopteri; order Labriformes; family Labridae; genus Halichoeres; species Halichoeres trimaculatus. The sequence continues at coordinate 9,281,061 of NW_027437179.1, read as the reverse complement.
ACGTTCATGATGCGTTCAGAACTAAACAACAGAGATGCACCAGTTTATGTTCTTGGCTATGTTTTTTTTTTTTTTTTTTTTACATCATCAGGGAAGGATTTGATATTAACTATGACCCACCTGAGAGCAGCACCTAAACAGGAAGAGAAAGCAGCGAGGGATGAAGAAGCAGATGACTGATTTTAGAAATGCATTGAAATTAGAATAACAGTGTCTCCTCTTTAGCCTGCTTGACTCCTGAAAAACTCTGGGAGGGAGTTCCCTCCTGTGCGCTCCTCCCCCAGGGTTTCTTCCAGGCTCGCTCATTAAAAGGGCATTCTGGGGAGGTGCTGTAGTCATGTGTGCTCTATAAGAGCAGAATGGAAACAAACTGCCTCAAAAACCTGTTTTTTTGTGAAATATTCACTCTGTTTTGAGTGTTTCAATAAATAGCATGTAAATTACAAAAAATATTTTAATAAGGAAAAGAAAGGAGACAAAATATTATGTACGTATATAAATAAAGATTCAAGAAAACGTACCCCCCCCCCCCCCCCCCCCCCAAAAAAAAAAAAAATAAATAAATAAAATAAAAATAAAAAATAGGCCTTTTATAATATTTTTGAAAGATTATCAATAAATTAATGGGGGCGCAGTGCATCCCCCCTCATCTGGGTCTGGGATGTTTTTTTTTTAAATGCCTGTTTCCCAAATATATTGGCAAATGTGTTAATGGGTAAATAAATGACATTAACTGAAATCACTTGTAAAAAGGTGCTTTATAATGTTCATGCATTTGGTGCACTAGTTCAGTAGCTTTAGAAGTAGGGACCACACCAGGGGCTATCAGGGGGGGCTCAGAAATTTGAAGGGGAGGGAAAAATTTGATCTAATTATTATTGTTTTTCATTCTTATTTAACTTCATTTTTGAAATTATCATTAATCCTGAACATAGAACACGTAAAGTGCCATAATCATCAGATTCCCAAGATTGTACCCAATCCTTGTGTGACGGCTGCAACTTCGGCATGATGAAGACATGATCCCATAGACTGTATAAAACATGGACGTAGTCTCCCGACATCACCTGTCTGTTTCTGAACTGAAAAATGAAGCACATCCGCTATAGCGGGCATATTGGTAGTGGCAGGGGCTTTGTGTACAGCTATGGGGCGCCTGTCGGTCATATGACCCTGAGCTGTGCCTCTTATGTGGCGCGCTTGTGACCTTAATATCCTCAGAACGGCCGAGTTAGGGAAAAAAATGGACCCCTAGTACAGTGTGTGCGGATAGTAAAACTCGCGACTCAGACAGGAGACGTTTTTTGAACCAGGCTGTAAATAGGTTAATTTATGCTTTGAAAACAGCTTTTTTTTGTGGCTTGGTGTGTATGTGACTTCTGGTACTTCTGGACCCTCAAGCGAACACTCGAGAAACAGCAGATTTTAGTACTTCAGCATTGTCTCATACCGGAGGTTGCCACTTGCACGATCCGTGTTGACCTGGCAGTTTATATTATCCTGTTATTAAGCTATCTAAAAAACTGAACTGAACTTTGAGGCCACCCCCTGTCTAACTACCGGCAGCATGTAAGAAAGGAGTATCCCACTATGACAGCCCTCTTTGTCATATTCTTTGAATAAATATTTGTTAAGTTGATCATGTGCTCCCCCTAGAGCTCTGAAATGTCTTCTCTCTTTGAGTCTGGCTTTTGTTTGTTGACAATTTCCTGTTCTAAACAAATTGAATAATTACTGAAAAGAGAAAAAATGTTAAGGTTAAAAGTTAAAAATAAATTCTTAAGTTGACATTTCTTTACACATTTTGAAATGTTGTCTGTTTCCAAAGTGGGTTCCCTGCCAGAAGCAAATGCTGTTTGAGGGGGTCTTGACACAGTAAAGTTTAGCTTGGTTCAGTCCTCCGACTCTCTCTCAACTTTATTTAAGTGTGCAGGGTGCATATACAGTGTGACAAACAAGATTGCATGAGAATGACCTTAATGATAGTGTTGTGTCCAAAAATTCTGGTTGAGGCTATCTGACGGTTCTATATCTTCAGGTCCAATCAAAGTCACGAGTGAAAAGCAAAGCCTTAAAAAGTGCATCCAAAAATACTTTATCCAGCAAAAAGTTGAACAAAGTTTGTGAGCGTGGATTCTGCAGGATCCAGACTGACTTAAACAAAGAAGAACATCGCTTTATATACAGTTTTCACAGGGGGCTGCTTCACGCCCCCTTTTCAATTCTACTATCGGTGTTTGTTCAATTTTTAATGGTGTTCTGCCAAATCGCAGGGCTCCACCCCTCAACTTTCTCACGTACTGCAGAAACTATTGGTGTCCGAATGTTTGGTGATTTTTCATGTTTAGACATCATCAATTCTATTGGTGTCCAGATGGCTCAGTTTACTTAAAGGGCAACTCCGGTTTTTTGACACCTGGACCTTATTTATAGGTGTGTGCATGCTCATATACTCACTCAGACAAACATCGTGCAGCTCGGAGTCCTTCAGAAGTCATTCAGATCCAACCGATTTTAGCCGCACTTAGTGGGGGCCACGGCAAGGGAGCTTCAGCGCGGGACATAATCTCTGAAAAATCACTCATTTCAGCTATATTTTTTTATATATCGCCAGTGTTATCACAAAGTCAGCTCGTCTACCGTCTTCAGGTGGGTCAGCTGACCCAGAGCTCACTCTGAGTCCCACTCTGAGCAGCAAACACACTCCTCCTCTGTTGCCATAGGCGAACACTGTCCACAAGCGCACCACCAGTTCGCATTGAGTCGTGGACGTGCTCCTGATAGTTGTTCTCGAGCCAGCTCTTCGTCTCTCTCCCTCTGCATCCTTCTTTCATAGAACTCCTCGTCCGTGTATGCAGGCTCAAAACGGTAAGGACAACCGTTAAACTTGAAGTCATAGTCTGACTCTTTGACATCAGAAAAATATTCTGCCATGTTGCTCAGCAATGTCGGCAAAAAGTAAATCAGCTGTACCTTTGTGTCGCACGGCTATGACGTCAACTAAAGTTTGTTTACCAAGTCAGCTCTGGGTCAGCTGACCCACCTGAAGACGGTAGACGAGCTGACTTTATAACACTGGCGATGGATGAAAAAATATAGCCGAAATGAGCGATTTTGCAGCTAAAATCGGTTGGATCTAAATAAATGGATGTAAATAACTTCTGAAGGACTCCGAGCCGCACGATGTTTGTCTGAGTGAGTATATGAGCATGCACACACCTATAAATAAGGTCCAGGTGTCAAAAAACTGGAGTTGCCCTTTAATAAAGAAATCAGGCCTATTCAGGCCCGAGTTTATTTGATGATTAAACTATTATGATACAAAGAATTTACACGAGTGAATAAGTGATATCTTATACATTTACACAAGTGTTACATTATACAGGTGACTCATCAAAGTAGCATGGTGTAAGCACACTGTGGAAAGCATCTTTTCGGTGTCTAATCTAAGTCACACAGCACACAGCTTTTTGGAGAGCACCTGTCGCCCCACAGCTCATCAAGGTTACATATTATACAAGCTTTTAACAAATGGTGTGATTCCTTTAGGACAATGGTCTTATCTTAGCTTGTTTACACAAGAGGGAGTTAAAGCTGACAGCAGCCTAAAGTAGAATCAGTACGTGGAAACCTCTACAGAGAGGATCCTTAAAAGATTCCACAATAGCAACTGTGAGTAGCGCAGAGTATATTGTGGAGTGGAGTTACATATCGAAAAGAGGCCTCCTTCTCACATTGGGTCTGTTGTAAGAACTTCATTATACCACCCCTGTACACCGTCAAAAAGAACTCACAATTGATGTTGCAGCCTTTTGATATCGAGACCATAGACTGTAGAACGAGACTTGATAATTAAGATGTTTCTATGAATTATTAAATCACAGAATTCTTACAGTAAACCTTTCTAAAGTTTCCCTGTTTTCTCCAAAATTGGGTGGTGCCCCAACTCAAATTTAAACTCACAATTAATAAGTTTAAATCGTCTTTTGAAAGTTATACTTTTGCTCCGGTAAAGTGCTGGCATTCTGCTGTTAATAATTAATTAGTCATTTTTTGACACTGATTTACGCTCCACTACTTAATGAATGTGAGCATTCACCTCCCACACAGATATTCTAAGGTTTTCCTGATTTTTACCTGACTAGCTGTAATCTTGCCTTGCTGCTGCTCTGCTTCGTATGTTGTCGTGTTAGTCTGAGTTTATTAAATAACTTATGTCCCTTTTTTTTCTTCATCCTCCTTATCTCTCCTGTCTGTCTCCACTCTGTAAGTCTTGGAACAGCTCAATGTTTAAAGTCTCTGTGATTTATCAGACAGTGTTTTGTCAGAGATTTAGGTCAGTGATTGTCCTGCTTCAGATTCTTTAGATAACCACACCTGGGCATACAAAGTACAGAGATCACCAAAGCACTCAGAGCTTATGCCCTGCTCACAAAGGACTGCTTGTTCCAACACAGTATAAACCTGGATCATAGCTTTACTCATGTGCAGTGGCTGTTGGCTGTTGAGTCTTTTACAAGTACAAACACCTGAAGTCTGATTTCAATGATAGTCATTACTTGTCATTTTATCCGTATCCGACCATAAAATGTGTTTACTCTATTACAATGGAGTCAATTGATCTCATATCTTTTTGTATATATTTATAAAAAATAAATAAAGAATTAAAGAAAGAAAAAATAAAGAATTTTATTTGTACTTTAACTCTAGACCTGCATCACAGAAAACCCTTTTTATTTTAGGTCACATGATCCCATCATGTGGTGGTGGCATGAATTACATGCTGAGGCAGTCCTCAGGGCTGTCTGACAGAAAGGGTTTTTTCTTTCATCTATGCTGATAGTTTGTTGAGTCTGTTTTGTCAGAACTAATGTTTGAGTTTAAGATGCTTAATTCATTTATTTGTTACATTTTTTTCATTTTTATTTCTTATTTTTATTTTTATTTTTTTGGTGGTGGTGGTGGTGGTGGTGGGGGAGGGGGTGAAGGAAGTAAAAAGAGGGAGTTAGGCTTCAATAACTTCTGACACACAAGATAATGTAAGTCAGAGTTTGGCATGAACATAATCTTTGGTCTCCTGGTTAAATGTCTTGGCTTTATTCCTGGAACATAAATGATTTACTATCTTTAGATATGGTGAAATTCATGTTTCCTGATATTGAAAATAAACTGGATTTAACTAGCTCTTTCACTAATTTGCACAAGAACTGGAGAGCTCCACAAGTGGTCCACCAGTGCCCCCTAGTGGTCCACCACAATCTTGAGTACATCAGGTTTTTTTTATAGAACATTAAAAAAAATAATAAAAAGAAAAGAAAAGACAAGTTCACTGGGACTCACAAAAGTTTCCTTGAAGCCCCTTCTTGACCATGGTCAAGCTAAAGTTACTCCATTTATGAGCCTACAGGCAAAATCCTCAAGTATTGGTGGCTTAAGACAGTTGCAATAAAAACAAAATCAAGTAAGGAGGACGAGACCTCTGACACTGGCCAGGAGAGGGTGCAATGGTGAGATGGAGCAGCCACAGTGAGCAAAATTACTTCATTTTGGGAAACTTTTCCCTTCAAAAAGACTCCCAAAATTACCTTTTGAATAAGAAAAGCTATATAGTGTTGAAAATTTTACCAAGTCATTTTGGACGACTTTGAGCCATTTTGGGTGACTTTTTGAATGTGAAAAGTGGCTCAAAATGACTTAATTTTTTCGCCACTTTTTGAATGGGAAAAGTCACTCAAAATGACTTTATTTTGGGTGTCTTTTCCTTTTCAAAAAGTTGCCCAAAATGAAGTCATTTTGAGCCACTTTCCCATTTAAAAAGTCACCCAAAATGAATGAACCATTGTCATTACATAACATTCTGATGTTCCAAATTGACTAAGCCATTTTGGACAACTTTTCCCATTCAAAAAGTCTCCCAAAATGACATTTTTCACTTTGGGGGTTTGAAGAAGAAAAGCTGTGTTGTTGACTATTTCATTTATGGCGACTTTAAGTCATTTTGGGCGACTTTTTTTAATGGGAAAAGTGACTTGTGTGCAAAATTTGTGATCTGGACCTGTCCTTACATCCATTGTTATTGGGAACGTAAGATCTATCTCAAAGAAGATGGACGTGCTAGCTGTGCTTACCCAGCAACAGAGGGAATACCAGAGGGCAGAGTAACATCATGCTATTCACAGACATGGCTAACGGAGCTAACATCTGACACCAACACCACATTGGAAGAGCTTCACCTGCTGTGAGCAGACAGGATCCAGGAGACAGAGACTGAACAGACTGCTGAAGAAGCTCAGTCCTGGACCCTGTGGAGGTGGAGACTGGCTGAACTAGAGGATGATAAACAAGCTGTCATCATTTATTTTCTTATGGACCTTTTGGCACTTTCTTACTTTTGTTTTCTTGATTGCTGCTGTGACTTCAATTTCGTTGTACTTGTTATATTAACAATAAAGTTCTATTCTTTAACTGTAAATTTACCTGGCTCGCAAAGACTTTAGCTAGGACTGAGAGTTTGGAAATAGGCCAGTAGTTGTTTAACTCAGATGGGTTCCCATTTTTAAATAAGGGGAGAACATATGCATCAGTTTGCTATCTGGACTGTTTTTCAGGAGATAATTAGTCTAGTGGTCTGTGAGTTAAAAAAAAAAAAAAAATTGATTAAGTAATTGATTAATTTAGGGGAGAGGGGGGGGGGGGGGGGGGTCATTGGTCTAAAACAATTAGAGAAACTGATCTAAACAACACTTTTCTGGAGATGCCTCAAAAAAATCCAGTTTATCTATTTTCAAATTAGTTTGTTGTTTTTGAATTCAGAGGTCAGTGTATTACAAATAACATTAGCTTATGACAGTGGAAGATATACCTCTACCTTATTTATGTATGAATGAAAAGGAAAATCTCTAAAAGTGCAGAGCAAAACTGTTGTAAGTATTCTTCTTAAGAGTTGGTTTCATTGAACCCTGACAGGAAATGGTATCAGGCTAAAAACCATACAGAACAATGAGAAGCTGGAGAGGGGCAGCACGTGTGACCTGACATTAGGAGACCTTCACATCCCTGCAGGGTAAAACCAGACCGGCCTTCAGTGAACAGAGATCATTGGTCAGTGTCACCACTTCAAAGAGGAGGTGCATCTGTGTGAGTGTGAGTGTGAGTGTGTGTGTCTATCCTTTTTGTTACCCCTCTGAGGAGCAGCATATGGCAGCCAACACAATGCCTTAACCCAGCTCCTATCATTACTGATACTGCCTCACTCCTCCTCTCAGAGGTGAACAACAGGACACCCAGGCACGCACGCATAAGCACACAGGCACGCCCTCACACACACACACACACACACTCTCAGACCCACACTCCCCTTCGTTTACAGCCCCCTTTTCTTGCTGACCAGCCTTTCATTTTCAGATGGGGTCCTTTCACCCGGAGCAGGCAGCAGCTGGAGGCCTGACTCTCTGAGAGAGACACCACAACAGCAGGAGCGAGGGGACGGGTGCTGAGCTGCACATTAACTACGAGTTACCCCACACAGAGTCAAACACACACCACTTTAACCCTAACCCAAACACTCATTATGTTATTTATTTAATCCTGCAATTCTTAAGACTTATCCTGATTGGGAAACAAAAGCTTTAATTCAAAGAAACAGTTTTTTCTCAGAAGAAGGGGCTCTCATTCTGAATCTTAAATCATCTTTATGGAAAAGTTTTGACTCTCCTGTGAAACCCTTTTTTTTTCCCTTCTTCCTTTTCTTTTTTTTTTTTTTTACTGCCGCAGGTTAGGGATGTGTGACTACAGGTTCAACGCAGCACCGACACTTTACTGTAACCACGCCCAGGGGATCCTACTGTAAAGGAAAAGACAGGTAGTGCAGTGCTATAAACTCATCCAAAGTTCTGGGTACATAACCTGAATAAACTATGGGTTGAAAACACGTGATCAAAATTATAATAAAATAATCCTTTCTCCTTCATTGTCCTGTTTGCATTTTCTTCAAAAAACTGAAAATAGGTTTTACATTGGTGCATTTTTGTAATTAATAAGTTTAATACCTGTTTGTATCCATGTCTTTTAGGCATACCTTGACCTTGGCTGTGTCATCACCCACTATTCCACTCACACCTAGAAGGAAACACATAGTTTCCAAGACACAGCTCTGGGCCCTGAGTGGAAAAAAGCTCTGCCTGCCTCCACATGTCCACCTAAGAGGCCGCAGGCTGTAAGTGGTGTCTTGTGTCTTTAGAACAATATATATTTACAGAGAATACGTTTGTTTGCCTTTAGGAAGTAATATTTGTAGCCTTAAGTAGCACTTACTGAAATAGTACACTCTCTCACACACACCTCTCCACAGGTAAAAGCCCAGAGTGAGTCACGGCAAGCGCTGCAGCTCAGCCGTGCTAAGATTAGAGCTGGAAATCCAAACAAAGACTAAACAATATCTGAGGTTTCCTTCTATGAGCTCATGTTGGTTAACATGACTCATCTGCTTGCCTGTATGTCTGTGTGTGGAGTGCAAAGGTGAAAAAGTACAGTAAGGTGTTTGACAAAGAGGCATTCATGATGCAGTTCACTTTAATAAACCATAAATTCCTTCCTTATCGAGAGACAAAGTTATGTCTTTTGTCTGTACCATGCAAATGCATTCATGAACAATAATAAATCCTGTTGTTTTTACCCTACAGTCGTCCAGTCCTACAGTTTCATTTAGCAAACACTTTTGTCCAAAGTGACGTAAAACACAAGCAAGAATTTAGAAAAAAGGAAAAACCTTAGTTAGCCTGACAAAGTGCTTCAAGTCATTTGGCTGCAGGGGCTGACATTAAGTGCAAGAAGATGTTTTTTTTTTCCATGTAGAATAATGTAGCCAAGTAACCAAAATAATTGCTGCAACAACATACTTTAACTTTCAACACCATTCAGTTATTAGTGCTGAAAATTCACTTAGAACTGGGTCTGAGACTTTCTGACAAACAGGGGAAGGGTCAGATTAAGGTCCCGTTTACACGACAACGTTTCATCTGAAAACGCCAAAATGCAGTGAAAAAAATCTGCTTTTACACGAAAACACTGAGGGACAGTAAACGTTGAAGTAAGCATGCCAGGCCTGTAGTCAGAGCTATAACTGTCTTGTACAGAAGCTGCTTTTGGGAGATTTCAACTGAAGTAGAGTTGATGCACATGTTTTTGAAAGACAGTCTGCAGATACAGCAGATTGAGCTGCACAAGCACAACACAGTAGTTCGCAATGATCGTAACAATGGTACTGTTGGACTGTTGTATGCGCTTACAGGGAGTGGAGAGTGATGCCAGCCTTTCCACTAAAAACGCCGGCTTAATGTTTACATGGAAACAGTGTCGGCAGTGTTTCAGAAAAATCCTACTCTGGAGCAAGTTTAAAATAGTTTTGGATTTGTCAAAATAGTTTAGTTTTAGTTAGTTTTGACATTTTTTTTTTCCATTTCAGTGTAGTTTTAATTAGTTTTAGAGCAGGCATTCTAGTTTTTATTTAGTTTTGATTTTTGCAACAAGGCTTAGTTTTAGTTTAGTTTTAGTTTTGTCATACCTTATTAACCAGGTGCAGGATTCAAAAAGGTCAGAGTTAATATTTTGTCATACTGTTTATTTTCCAGTTCAACATAGTGCTCACTGCTCAGTCAATGCTAATACTGAACTGTTGGCTGCTGCCTTAAACACAAGAAAATAATATAAACTTAATATAGGAATATAAACATAAATTATATAAAATGATGTTAACATGAATTAAATAAAAATAATAAAAAAACATAAATTATATAAAACAATATAATATGAGCTTAAATAATTAGAAACTTGGACTCTGTAACAATAAAGTCAGACTCACATGAAATTAAACTATTACAGATGCTCTGATTCATTGCTCCACTACGTTTTGTCGCAGCACAGTGCACAGCCAGTCAGTGCAGTAAACAAGCATGTCCCAGTACGTCGCTGTGATGGTGCCGTATGGCGCTGACAACTGCCGAAAACTGTCATAAAATTGGTTGGGAAAATGTATCAGATTAATTCAAATCCTAAAGGCTATTAATATTGTCAAAAACTATAACTAAGGACATTTTGTCTAAAATTTTAGTTAGTTTCAGTTAGTTTTGTGAACACAAGATACAGTTTTAGTTTGCTTATCGTTTTTGTTTTCTTTTCTAGTTTTTATTAGTTTGAGTTAACTCCAATGTATTTTAAATTTTAGTTTTCCTTTTTAGTTTCGTTTTAGTTAACTATTATAACCTTGCTCTGGAGGCTGTTTTAAAAAGTTTACGTTTTAGGTCGACTTTCTGTGTAAACGCGAGGCTGAAACGCAACAAAACTTTTGCGTTTCACCCTAAAACCATTGTCGTGTAAACAACCTCTTAGTGCTTGAGTGCTCCCTGAACAGATGAGTCTTCAGACATCTCTTGAAGTAGAAAAGGACTCTCGAATTGTATAGAGTTAGGTAATTCATTCCACCATTTGGGCACAACAGAGGAGAAGAGTCTGGCTAGTGATTTAGAGCCGCAAGCACCAGGCGTCTTTCACAAGCAGAGCATAGTGGGCCAGAAGGAGAGTGGACCTGGATGAGGGACCCCAGGTAGACATTAACCCTCAGAACCATCGTAGACTTATCATCCAGTTACGACACTAATGATGTATAAATGTAGAGAGTGACAGCACGGACTGAGACAGACCTGGGATCGATGAGTGCAGGGTTGAAATCTTTATTTTTTGTAATTGATTGATCTGTTGTTGTATTTTAATAAATTTAGTGCTTTTTAGTAACGTAAGCAAGTACTAAAAGACAAAAACTACTTCATTATTTTAATTGTTCAGCACAGAATAAACCATTCTTTGGAATGCTTTTTTTTGCAGAAAATCTCTTGTCTCAGCAATCAAGGTGCATGTGCACAACAAACTTGCACCTAGGCTTTCTTTTTTAAATGATGCCCCGCCATGGAAAAAAAAAGAAAGAAAGAAAACAAACCTGTTTCTTCTGCAGTTTGAAAATTCAAAGTTTGTGGGTTTTTTTTCCCCCCTAAAACATTAAAGTAGCAAAGTTAGAGAAGCTGAAACAGCAAGAGTTAAAGACTGAGTGTTTCTTGTTTATCTAGTAAATCTGTCGGCAATCAATAAACAAAGTGTTTTGACTCTGGCCCTTACGCTCTGAATTCTTTTTAGGTGTGTAATGCTGGGCTGAGTGCACCCTGAGTGTAAGCCATACATACTCTGTGTAGTTTGGAGCAGTGGTTAGTCCATCATAAGGCCCCTCTCTTTGTTCTGGCTGTCAGGTGGGCGACAGGTTGCGGTCAGGGTGGGGACAGGTATTTCCTGCTAACAAACTCAAATCAGACTTCCATGTTGGAGAGTTTGTACCTGAGGACAGTATCAGGAGTCATTTTACTTTTATTGTTGTTGCTGTATCACAGTTGGTGAGTCAGAGAGACTCATTCTGGTAGCTCAAAGTGTAGAAGCTGATACTTGCTGTGACTCACTCTGGATTGTTGTGGAGTACTTTTCTTACTTGATGACAGGTGTCAAACCTTACCTCAGAATCTTGCAAAACCACTTGCAAATTTGATTATCTAATCTGATTCAACTTTCTAATGCTCTCTTTGAACATCAACTTTTTTTTTGTGGAATCTGATACATGATCCTCTTCTGTCAGCCAATGTGCTCCAAGATACACACTTGTAGGCGTTGGAGAGCACAATACCAGTCAAACACACTCATACACACAGAGTCAGAGTGTGAACACACAAGAGGGTGGAGCCGGTGCACTGGGGCTGTTTTTTTTTTCACTCGCAGGGATCAGATCTAGCCTTGACGCGCAGGGGAGGAATCAGAGGTGAGATTTCCAGGGAATTACGCAGCGTAAAACCCGCACTGTGGTATGCTACAGCCCACATTCCGTTTGAAATTGTACCAGAGCTAACTGCTGTATTCAGAATTAATTGAGCTCTTGAGGCAAAGTGTAGTTTAGGCATGGAGCACACCGCATTGGCCACGCGACGCGTTCAGCCTTTGCCACGAGCGGCGCGTAAAAGCGAGTGGCTCCGGAGCGTCCTGGCTCATCACCACTGCCCTGATCCCGGCGTGGACAACGAGATCGTCGTACTTGCCACTGGAATAGACCAATACATTCAAGAGGTCTTCCACCACCTGGCTCTTCCCAACCAGGATGATACGGTATCCGCAGAGGATTTCACCGGGCTGTGCGCAGTGTTGGGACTCACTCGGGTGGAGAGAGGACAGAAGACTCACACAGAAAGAACCGGGGATGGAGAGAAAGATGAGGAGGATGAAGAGTTTAAGGATGTATGCTCTGAGCTGCCCTGCCAGTTGTCGTTTAAAGACTTCCACGCTCGACTGTGTGAGTATTTTCGTGTGAGGAGTGCGCGTAGAGGCACAGAGGAGTGTGCCTTGCGCTTACCCGTTACCGAGGACACGGAACTGGTGGAGAGGGAGATCCGGGTCCGGTGGCCTCGAGCAAGACGGAGAAAATGTGTGAGTTTCGATCTCACAAGGGATCAAAGTGGAGCCTCTAAAAGATCAGTGAAGGGTGGGACAGCAGAGGACCGTGAGTCAGGTAATGTTTCATTCGATGTGACATTTTAATGGCACCTGTGTTAAAACACAAGCTCGAGAATGGTCTTAAACCTTATTTACCAACTGCTACTGCTTTAAATGAAGTAACACACATGTTTTGCCTTTCAACTTTTATTAAGTGATGCATAATTTTACTGTCTTTACTCATTAAATACCAGAAAATAATGCAATGAAATAAACGTGTTTGATAAGCCTTTTTGGAAAGAGAAAATAAGACAAAAATAGTTAAAAAAACAAAAAAAACAAAACAAAAACAAAACAAAAAACAAAACCAAAAAACAAAACAAAAACAATTTCATTAAATACTTTCCTTTTTACTTGTTTTCTGTTAGAATTGCAACCTGTAATCTTTCCAACTTTGGTTTATGCTCTCCAAATTTGCATCTGATTTGTTCCCAGCCATCTCAGTTCTTTTACTTATGCAAGTCATCCAGTAATCAGAGTGAGTTTACACAAGAAGGATCACAAAAACAAACAAAAAACTGCATTACAGTCCATAGAAGACATTCTACATTCAGGTAAATGACAGTTTTTTCAGTGCCCCACCACAAATGTTTTCCATTTCTTGTATGAAGTAATGGATCCATATTTGTTTGTGTGTCAAATCCACATACAAGGAACTACATTTTTGAACATGCACCTAAACTCAAATCACCATGTGTGAGAAGTTGTCTAAAGTTGCACAAAAAGCGTAACACTTGAGCATTGTTACTTTTTACACCCGGATAGTTCAGCCTACTGTGGTTTACTGCCATATGATGAAGGTGGAGACAGTTTTTCTTTCCCTTTCTCACGGCACTGCTGCAGATTGTATCAGCTGATCACATTTTGACTAAACACAAATGAGTAAAGCTCTGGATTAGACTTTTTTTTATGTTTAATGCAGAGCTATAATCAAAAGCAAAGTGATTTTCTCTTGTTGTGTACTTTCTCAAAAAGAAAAAGTGGTCATTAGGGCCCCAGGTTTCAGCTGATTTGACATTTTTTTTTATCTGTTCATAGCTAACTTCACATAGGGATCATCTTGTTTCTGCTGACTTAGAAAAATATTGTATCTGAATAAGGAGAGGGGTCGCTTTCTGAAGTTGCACAGAACCACACCAGCAGGAAGTGCTGAGGGTGCTGCAGCACCCCCATGCAGCTGCAGGTTGTTGGTCTGTCACATCAGCATTCGAATCGCAGTGTTCTGCCATGACACTTGTTGCAAACTTAACCACTTTGTCAGACCTTTGTCAAAGTTTTCAGACCATTCTGTTGACTCTTTTTCTGCAACTCGTCTGGAGTCTGTCTACTCTAACTGCTCTTACGTAAAAGCACCTTACTCTTCTCGAGCAGCGGGTGCTCCTCCCTCGCAGCAGTCCCTCTCAGCTGCAGGCAGAGCAGACGACTGCATGCAAATGTATCACGCATTCATGAGTCTCTTTTGGATCACTTTTGACAGTCTCAAGCCAGGAGAAAGGAGGAGGCTTAGTATTTTGCAAGCAGCAACCTCCGGTCTAAGAATATGAGGCAATGCAGAAGTGCTAAAATCTGCTCTTTCTCGAGTGTCTGCTTGAGGGTGGCTCTAGAAGTACCGAAAGTCACATACACACATCAAGCCAAAAAACTGTTTTTAAAGCAGAAATAAACCTATTTACAGCCTGGTTCCTGTCTGAAACACTAAGTTTACTATCAGCACATACTGTAAGGGGAGTGATTTTTTTTCTAACTCTGCAGTTCAGAGGATATTAAGATCACAAGCTCGCCCAATTAGAAGCACAGCTCAGCTCATGTGACTGATGGGTACCCTATAGCTGTACTCAAAGCCCTTGCCACTTCCAATATGGCCGATTCGCTTCATTTTCTGTTTCAGAAACAGACTGGTGATGTTGGGTAGATTACGTCTATACATTAAACAGTCTATGGTATTTTGACATATACAACAAACAAACAAACAAACAACACAAAAGAATCAATAGAATAGAGATCATCTGTTGCTATAAACATTATACAGTGTTATTTTACTCAGTTTTTGTCTCTCACAACATTATTCCCCTCTCCTCCAGCATCCATGACAAGTACAAGCAACTGGCAACCATGCTGACTAGACAATGACGTCAATTAGGGACTTTTAGGACAGCCAGTAACTAGGGTTGCCACTTTTGAGGCTGAAAAATAGAGGACACCCTCAGCAGCGGGGGGGCAAACACATGTTGAATTCAGGCAGAGTGGTGCGTTCAAGGCAAACTGGAAATACGGGACAAATTGTGTCCCATATCGATTCAAAACGGGACGCAACATTTAAGTGAGAAATACGGGACGATTCCGTATTTTACGGGAAGATTCCGTATTATACGGGACAGGTGGCAACTCTAGTAGCAACTTTCCTTACTGAGGAGCTGGCTACACTGTCACAACAATTTTATGCACTCTGATTGCTGGACTTCATCTGGTGTATAGAGGCTTTAGTTTCATTTATCTGATCTGCTGAAACAGAGGTGTATCTCTGGTAAAAAGTACTGGAGTGCACTTGTGACGTACATGTACCTCTCACATGTCGCTCCTTTCTAATATTGTGTGGCCACTGTAGAAAGATTATATCATATTATTCAACTGTACAACACAAAATCAAATGCTTCACGAGGAGGTCAGTTAGGTTGAGCCGTCCCGGAACAATGATGATGTTATGAATATGAAAACATAGATGTCATGGTGCTCGTGATAAAACTTTAAATAGTTACCAACAGCAAACTTCACTTTGTAAAGATAAGTCTTATTTGCTCCAGGCTGAGTAAGGAGTTTTGAAAAGGACAGAAAACATGGAGCAGAGAGTGTGAAAGGTGTGCACCAGATGGTTTTAGTCTGGGGTTGAAGTGTGTGGAGGACTGTGCTAGAAAAGACCAGCACCCCTCACACCAATTTGATCATATTTCCTTCCCTCTGTCCCTCCTCCTCCTCCTCTTCTTCATCAGGTGAAGTTGCTGCTCTGAGGGAACTGGTGGAGGACCTCCGCTCTGCACTGCAGGGGAGCGACGCCCGCTGCCTGGCCCTGGAGGTTGCTCTCAGGAGGGAGAAGGTCTGCACACCCCCAACACCTACCAGACTCAAAACCAGCTCCTCATCTCCTACAAGTTCCCTCACTCTCAAAGAAGGGAAACTGGTGCCGACGCACAGAATCAAAGGACTGAGCAGCGTGGTCGGGACAGAGGGAGGGAGGAGACTGGGCAGAAGACGGGACATCAGAGACCCCCTTCTGAGGGAGCTGAGGCTGATCCGCTCCTCACGGGATGGGCAGCTGGAGGAGGCCATCAAATTTAACGAGCGTCTGGAAGAGGAGCTGAGGTGGGCGTACCAGGAAGTACGTAAACTTCAGGGGGTGGAGTCAGCGCTGAGGAAGGAGAACACTCACATCAGGTGGGAGATTTTAAGTGACTTCATTTGAAGATGATGATGTAAAGATATAAAAACGAGGGGTTTAATGATCTGGGGTGATCTCTATCAGGAGGCGCGCTGAGGAGGCTAGAGAGGCTCTGAGTTTAGGACTTCAGAGGGTCCGGATGATCCAGGAGCAGGCTCAGTCTGTGCCTCAGCTACAGTCCAAGATCACCCAGCTGGAGTCTCAACTCAACCTGTACAGGTACAAACAGTGTGTGTGTGTGTGTGTGTGTGTGTGTGTGTGTGTGTGTGTGTGTGTGTGTGTGTGTGTGTGTGTGTGTGTGTGTGTGTGTGTGTGTGTGTGTGTGGTCTGGAGAAAGTGCTCAGGCATGTTTGTGCATCCATTTACACATCATTTGCCTCTGAGCTCCACTGATTTGAAATTCAATGCACTTAAGCCAAGAGATTAAGTCAGAGTCTGTGTCAGTGTTGAGAAAAAGGAGACTGGGTTAACTTTCAATAAACTACACTGTACTTACAGTAAACAAAGACTTTTCTGGTGCTCGTACAAACCTGCTCTGTTGATTGTCTAGTAAACATTAAAAATATTTTTGTCTTAGCTTTTTGTTGTGGAGCTCATACCTTTAACTACAAGCTCTGGATTCAACTCTTTTTTTTTTTTTAAATGTTTGATGCAGAGCTGTAATCAAAAGTAAAGTGAATTTCCCTTGTTGTGTACTTTGTTAAAAAGAAAAAGTGGTCATTAGGGCTGCAGGTTTTAGCTCATTTGACAGAAAAGGGGGCCCTGCTGACAAAAGTGAATAGCTGGGTTTACATGTTCGGATCAGAACTGGGTCAGACACCCAAACTGAATTAAAAATGCTCCATAAAAACGCCTCAATCAGAATAAACAACCTGAAACTGAATGGGATTTCATTCAGTTGCACAGAGGTAGAATATTCCTTTTCCCAAACCGAACAAAAGGAAAATCCTGTCATGTAAACTCTGACACGGAAAGTTGTTAGCCTGGGTTGCGGGTGCTCTGTCTTGACATTCATGCTCAATACAAGCACAACTCATTCCCATCACCAGCTAAGTGACTTTTAGACCCCTCTAGGGACTTTTTATTTATTCATTTATTTTTTCAATTGTTTATTTATTCATCTATTCATTCAGGTGCTAAGCCCCTCCCACTTGTTCCAAAACACTCAAAAGGCAGAGAAGCTCTCCTTGCTCACAGCAGCCTCTCCTAACTTGTGCGTCGTATGTGTCTCTTTCAGGTCATTTTGGCCAGTCCCAAGCCCAGAAAAAGAGGAGGGTTGATGTGTTGATTTGAAAACAAAAAGAAAATGTTACGATGTTATTCCTCTCTCCTACAACATCCGTGACAATGGCATGCAAACAACTTACTATGTAAATTAGGGGCTGGCGTCATTTAGAAACTCTTAACTTCTGGGAGAGGCAGAAGCCATTTTTCTTATTGAGGACTTGACAACATTGGCTGCAGACCTTCATCCACAGCTAAACTGACGATAGATGATAGACCTCCATCTTTGATAATTAAGTTGTGTTTTCATAGATATACGTCTGTAAAGCGGCTGGTCTGATTAAATGTTGTAGCTGGTTAAATGTTGGAATAGCTGACGCCATATGTTAATAGTTGACCTGAGACCTTCAATCGGAATGACTTTAATCAGAATTAAAAGAAGTCTGCATGTGACCCTGTCTAATGTCTACTACTATGCTGATCCACTATTTTTTTTATTGAAGCCACATAACTTGTAAGCAAAAATACAAAGAAACTATGAAATGATTCATGTTTAAAGTGAGGCCAGGCTAAACATTGTACTCACTGCCTCAGAGGTAATCTTAAACACCAGACAGTGACAAAGTGGAACTTACCTCTAAGCCTAACAGCTATTGTGCCAGATGACCCAGTATTTTGTGAATGCAGTAATAAAACAGAATTAATATTTGACTTACATTCATCATGTGGACAAAAGCACTTCTTAATCCTAGTTTTCGTCTGTGCCTGCCGGTTGAGCAAACAGACAACTGCTCACTGATACTTTGCCAAATAAACCAATTACTCTTTAAAGAAAGAGCAGCTGAAATCCACAGTGAACCTCGGTGAGTCATCAAAGAGTTGATGATGTTTTTATAGAGTAACTTTGTAATTCCAGCACAGAGAAAAGAAAACAGCACATAGAAAGATGTTTACTATAGAGGGTGTAACTTTGGCAGATGTTCACCTGCTTGACTCTTTGTCACAGGCTTACTTCTGTAACTTCATTTTGACTTCCTGATAATTCAATTCTTTAAACTCATTTAGGGCTATGGGGGTATGAAATGCAAGGCCCTGCTTTTTGATGTTGATGCGCATGAATATTAAGTAAGATATCATTCAGCATAATCATACACATAGGCTATTTTACAAACAATCTACTACACTGATGGCTACTGATTTGAATGAAATTCAACATGTAGTAGTCAGTATGCATAAACTTGCAAAATCTGCATTATGCCAAAAATCCCTGGATGTCCTACTAGTTCAGGAAAATTTCTCATTCTGCAACAGATCAGTGTACCTGGCATACTGTTTCCCACAATACATGGCGCTAACTCTGTTTGAGTATGCAGGTGGCACTCAGGTTTAGTTAAATCACTGCCATCTACTGGAATGAGTTGGCATTATCACTACAATACAGCAACACTAATGTTGGACAGTCCATGGAATAAGAGTGAAATGATGTGGAAAAACTGTTAAATCTTGTCACCTTTAGTCTTAAAATGTATGTTTACTTCTAAAAACTCATTATTACCCGTATAAAACACTAATTCACTTTTTCAAAACCACACGTGGATTGTATCGAAAAAATTTTCTTCATAAAAACAGGACCCTCCCTTAACTTGTTTTTTCTTTAAATGAATGTAAAATTTACCTTTAGCCTTTAAAAAATGATAAAGACCTGAAAGAGGAAGAAAAAAAACCTATATACTATACCAAAACTTAAAAGAACTCCTTTCGAACTCCTTTTATTGTTTAATTTTATCAATACTTTATTTAACTATTTGTATTACTCCTGTATCTTCAACTCTGATTTATGTTTAATATTCTATCTGGCAATCTTTTTACATATTAATAACTAAAATGTTCAGAGGTACTCATAGTTTGTTTTTTAAAAATAACAATTAAGGGGGAAAAAATCCTTAAGCTGTAGCTCAGCTTCTTGAAACTGAAAACCAGTGAAGCATACTGCAAAACAGAGCCAACAGAACAGTCATACTATATACTACATGCAAAAGCAGAAGGCAGGTAGTATGCAGTGCCAACTACATACTACATTCACATGTAGTATGTAGTATATGGGGCTCCGTTTGTAAAGCAGTGCATGCTAAAAAAAAAAAACAGCAACATTTTGTCACATTTAGCTTCCGCACTCTCAACTCGCCTTGCATTAGCTCAAGCATGACAAACTTACTGTAGACAACCTTAGTTAGCCCATTTGCTAAAGTGTCCTTCATGCTTAGCATATCTGCTTCATCACATGCTAAGCATGTAAACTTAAAAAAAACAGTACAAGTGCAGTTGCTCTGCAGCATGCGATGTAGCTGACGCCGTAATAAATTGTCTTATGGCTGCCAGAACAAACATTTTGTGCGATATATATCTTTTTAATACATTCCGCCAAAACACCACAATTAGATAGATCAGATTCTCTCTATCAGCTGTCCTAGCAGCCTTTTATTTCTGACACTGCATGATAACATGTTGAACACCACAATGGTAGCTCCGTGAGCTTTTATTTTGTTACTTCCTGTTACCAGGAGTTTCAACTTGCACATTCACTAAATACTTAGTTGCGTCTGAGAGATTTATATTCAACATTTAGATTTAGATTCAACATTTAACATTTATATTTATATATAAGATTCATATTTAAATTTATATTTAGAATTTGTATTTAAAATTTATATTTATATTTAAAATTTATATTTAGCATTTATATTTATATATTGCATTTACGTGTGACATGTAATATTTACATCTAACTATCTAAAATATTTCTAAGATGACAAATATTGCTCAAAATGTCATAAAAGGTCACCACTTTCGCATGGTTTGAAGCTAAATGTGACAAAATGTTGCTGCTTTTTTTTTTTTTAGCAAACACTGCTTTGCAAACGGCGCCCCATAGTAGTAGTTGGTTTGGAAAACAGCCATAGTCTCAGCTATGAGTTTTTGCTGTGCAACGAGTGGCTTTACATCGTCAACTCAGTCACTGACATTTTAAATATGTAGGTTAGGCCACTTTTCATTCATTGTATACCTTGATTTTTTATTTCATCTACACTGTTACTCTAACAAGCCAGATACACTCACCATACCTAAATATCACAGAAACTGATCATGCCGAAGTCACTTTTCTTGCCTATTTGGTTGCAAACGCAGCAATTAGATCTTTTTAGTCCAAGTTGGATGCAATGTCTTTTTCATTTGAGTGCAGGGCAAGCCCACTTTGCAACCCTTCAGTCACCTGATTGTTGATATTAAATTTTTCCACAGCTCTTTTTTTCCTCTCATGTTTCATCACCTTTGTAACCTGACACCCTGCGGCTCATGACTGACTCGTCATCAGTTCTCTTTCAACGTTTTAGGCTTTGATGTGCAGCTTACACTGCATCAGTCTGTGCTGGAGGAGTGGAGAGACAAATTCTTTATCAGACATGTCCAGACCAGCGAATTAAAAACATACCAGCTTCATTAACTCCTGCTAATGCACAAACTCAAAGGAACCTCTGTTCAGGCTTTTTATTGTGGGGCAATATGTTTGAGGTGTATTCTGTATCCCCCTCAGGTCCTGCTGTACTTGTATCCCTGACCCCTCCCAGCTACAACGTGACGCAAGTGGAGCAGAAGAAACCAGTGGCAAGACAGGTGAGTGTCTGAAAAAGGAAAAGAGATCTGCAGTGAGCATTCAGGGAATTTTTTCAGACTTGTCTTGAACGATGAAACAGAGAGCTGGGTTCAAACTGGATCCTGTTAAGGTTACATAAAAAATATGGACAGATTCAGATGTGGACATTTTTAATATTGAATTTTGTACATTATATCCCCAAGCATAAACATGTTGATTTAAAAAAAAGCACTTTTAGTCCTCTGATTTAAGACAAGGGGCTCCTGTGTCCTGTGTGTAGATGCAGAGTGTCTGCAGAGGGCAGTGGAGGGCAGAGCTGCCTCTGATGAGGAGGAGGAGGACAGAGGCCGTGGTGAGGAAGAACAGTGCCACCCACCAGAGATGAAGAAGAACGCAGGCCGACAGCACGATTGTGGCAAAAGGTTAGCCAGCATCAAACACACTCATTTAAATACCTGTGTGTGTGTGTGTGTGTGTGTGTGTGTGTGTGTGTGTGTGTGTGTGTGTGTGTGTGTGTGTGTGTGTGTGAGTGTGTTCACGCCTAATGATGATTCTCTATGTCCAGGTGTCAGAACAATGGGGTCCATCAGTTTCCCTCCCAGACAAACGCTCTTGACAGGAAACTCATTAACTCTTTAAAGGACAGCAGGGGGCGCTGCACCTGGAAGAGACTCAGCCAGGAGCAGGCAGAGGGGAGCAGATGCTTTGAAAGAGGAAAGGTGAAACAAAAGCTGTTTCTGTTGACCTATTAAGCTGAAATGCTGTAGTTATTGTTTAGAGCGTTTCATGTTTTTACCTCATCCTCTTCCTCTGCGCTAGAAACCTGAAGAAGAAGCAGAGGAAAGGAAGACGAGGCCAGAGGAGGAGAAAGAAAAGACCCGTCTGTCTCTTCTGGAGGATAAACTCACAGATGCTCTCACGCTGCTGCTGCAGCTTCGCAACAAGGTTCACACAAAACACACACTCTGAGCATTCACTTCTCCCACACACACTTACAGCTCTGCAGTGCCATCTAGTGTTTGATTAAACCCTCACACACACACACACAAACAGCAGAAAGGAGGAATCATGAGGTGAAACCACACTTTGTGCAGCATTATTGTATTGAAGAAGGATAATTTTTTCATAACTGTTACTTGGTAAACTTAATTATCTTTCTTTATTTAATCTTTTTTAGAATGCAAATTTACATAATGTGTGTATGAAATCAAACAAAGGGCAGTGTTAGCAGTGTATTAGTTCATAAACAAGCAACAACCTCTGGTTTAATAACATGAGACAATGTGCAAATGCTAAAAAAATGCTGAAAAGTGAGTTTAAATCAATATTAAACAAAAAACAAAATCAAAAAAACTTATTGCATAAACTTGTTTCCAGTGCTCAGTACATATGTAAATCATTATTGATTGTTCAGGTTATGTCATGGTTACCTCTTTACCTTTTTACTTTGGGTACACCTGCCTTGTTAGAGCCCGAATCATAACAACCACCAGAAGTGTAATGAAAAAAAATGTAATAAAACCCCAAATTTAATAACTTGTGATATTTTAGGATTTTATCACATTTTTTTTAAATTAAATTTTGGGTTGCTGTTACCTTTTGGGCTCTAACAGGCCTGTTTAGTATTACAAGTATTGTAACCACAAGTGCAGTATGGAGCTCCTGATAGGACATTGGGACTGTTGGGTTATTGGGAATTCATTACTGATGAATAGATAGTATGCAGTTAATTTGTATAATTTGTTTCCAAGTTCTTTTTTTTTTAAATAACTAAAAATTCTGAGGAAAAAAATTACCCAAAAAAATAACTCAAAAAGAAAAAGAAAATATTAAGACTTGATGGAGAGAATTAACCGGTAGGTCATAGAAAAGATATATTTCACATCTGAGCGTAGAAAATCTGAAAACATAACATGGTGGTATGAAGTACTCTACTCTAATCGGGCTTTACTTTGCAGCTTTAAAAAAAGAATCAAAATACTGCTATTTCTTAAAAATAATAATAATAATAATAATAATAATAATAATAATAATAAAAATAAAAATAAAATAATAATAAAAATAAAAATAAAATAATAATAATAATAAAAAATAAATAAGTAATAAAAATAATAATATAATAATAACAACAACAACAACAACAATAATAATAATAATCAATGAGACCTGTCACAAATGAAGTGTGACATTTTCTTATTAAGCTATTCTCTGTTTACCCTGATTTAGCATCCTCTTATCTCTTCTGTAGAACGTGTCTCGTAGAGTGCTGGGAAAGATCGTGATGGACACTCTGGATGTGTGCAGCAGGACTGGAGATGGTACTTCTGTTATAAACCTTCTACAAGTCTATGTATTCATATCTAAGTTATCTAAGTTTGCTGGTTGCTTTAATTTCTCCTAATTTTCCCGTATAGGTCCGTCTCAGGTCCTGCAGGTAGCTGACGCCCTCTGTCTCCGGCTGTCGTCCAGAGATCTTTTCGGAAATGGTGCGGACTCTGAAGCAGGAGAGAACAGAGAGAAGGTTCCCTCCTCAGGGTGTCAGACCAGCGGAGTCAACCCCCTGCTCATCTCCTGTTAAATACATCAAAGCTGCAGTACTTATTTCATTTGTATTTTTTATATCTGCTTCATATTTGGCTTGTTTGCACCAACATACATTTCCTGAATGTGTATCACAGGTTTTGAATATGGCTCTTTGTATTTAAAGATTAACTTTATTTCTTTAAAAGTCTGGTTTTATATTTAGTATCTATTTAATTTCAATCATTAAAGGTTTTAAATTCACTTTTTTTTTCCTTGTCGCTCATTGTGTTGACCTTATTTTACAAGACAAAGACAGGAGTAAACCAAACCTTTCTGACCTCTTCAGAATTTGTCAGTAATTTTCAACACCATGTATTTATTGTTTTTGAAGGTCGGGTCTACAGGAGTTTTCGTTACTTGTTAGCTAACACAACGTTCAAACTGGGCTCCTCCCTCTTGGATCAGTGCCAGCAGCAGCGCACACCCACATCCTCCAACCAAAGCTATGTGAACACACTCACTGCCCACCTGTGGCATCGCGTTTCTGCGTGGGAGAGACTCGAGAGCTGTGCAACCGACTTGACATGTTAGCACAAGCTAATCATGTGTATTTGATACATACCTGGTTAGCAGAAAGCCATCAACTCGAGCTTCACCCTCTTTTACTTTTAATCTTTATTTGTTTGGCACTTCGTTTCACTTTGGTTGTGTTTTTCTTTCTCCGTGCCATGTCCACTGTCTCAGCCCCTCCGGATAGCTTCTTCCTCTTGCTAATCAACACGCAAAGTCACTTGGACATTGGATGCTCTGTGATTGGCTAAGGTTACCACACTTACTCTCTGCCCAGAACAGCCAAAACATCAACATGCAGGCTGAGGAGGGGATTTGAGGCAGACACAGACACTGACACACATGCATGGAGGCCCAGAAGTGATGATTGAGTAGAGTTATTCCTGTAAAAGTTGCCTTTTTTTGGGGGGGGTGGGGGGGAACTCCTGCAGACTCTATTTTAAAGAAAACTAACAGATTTCACATCTGTCTGTGAAATGTTAGGCTTTAATGTTGAGCAAAGGCTAAGTTAGCTGGCTGAAATAGCTACAGCTTTGATCCTGCTTCTGACCAACTGTGTTCTCAGAGAACTGAGCTCACCGCTGTGCATAAGTACCAGATGTAACAGGCTGAAAAAAGACAGTAAGACAGATAACTGGTATGAAATAATATATCTTTATTTCCAGCAATTTACAAAGTCCTGCAGGGAGAAGGCCTCACAGAAAGAGGGCTTGTCCAAGACAAACACACAGAGAGCGCACAGACCTCAGCTCCAGTAAAACGTGTTTTCTGACATCATTTTCTCAGAGGCAGCAGAGCTGACCGGAATAAAGAGGTGAAGGTTTAGAAACTGATGTGCTGTTGAGATAGAGTATGGTGGCCTGAGGGTCAGTGTGGGTCTCTGTGGGTTCAGGGTTTCAGGGTTTGAAGCACTGAGGTTCACAAGGCAGAAGGTGTGAGGGGCTTTAAAGGCTGGGTTTGTTATTTACAGTGGAGAAGAACTGCAACCTTTTGACATGCTGCAGGTTTTTTTTTAAAAGATATTTCCAGTATTTATGTTAAAATCTCACAAGTTTGACTCCAGTTTTTAAATCCCCTTCAAAAGTAAAAAAACAAAAAAACAGAGTACTGAGGTATTTCAGCCTCCACGTCCTCATTTTTGCGGATTTTTGTGACCCTTGTTGCTGACAACATCAGCCCTTCTCCCCACTCCTGCATCATATAAATTCATCATTACTTACAAATTAGAATCAATTTACTGTACATCTTCATTAATCAAAGCTACTTAAAGAGTTGCTACTCTGTGCAAACCTAACTCCTGATTGGTTACTGTGAGGTGAGCTTGGCTCTGATAGGTTAAGGCCATTCTATGTTTGATAATAAGTCTGCTTTCCCTGTGTGAGACACGGTGTGTGCGTGCATGTGTGAGGTGTGTGAAGACTGCTGTTAGGCACTGCACTACATGTTAGCCTCACCACCGTTAAATGGCAGCAAGCATCAGAAAGCTCTACTGGCATTCGCAGAGAAAATAAACAAAGGAGATGAGAAAGATGACCACAACATGGCGGCAAAGACAGAGAGCAAAAAAAATGAAATGACAAAATAAACAACCTTATTTAAAGAATAAATATAGTATGTACAATTTGCTTTGTGTGCTTATAAAAATAAATAGACAAAGCATTACGTGCCTCCTTAGAGAAGTATTCACAACTATCCACCGACATGGAGGCAGAACGCTGGCACAGGAGGAAACAGACAGAGAGGACGGATGGAGGGATGACCTGGAGGACTAAGTCATAGAAAAGAAGACAAAACAATTGTCCGTCTGGGTATATGTGTGTTTGAATCCAGAGGACACAGAGATGCACTGAGAAGGAAGGAGAGTCCCTGTGGTGCCCCCTGGTGTCCCATTTGCAGATTACAGTACTTTGTGTGTTTGACCAGCGAGGAAGTCCTCTATCTTTACAGTTATCAGTTGTTTGCTGCATCTTATGACACAATAATTGGGAAAGATTAGGGATGAAAGGAATCACAAGAGAAAAAAAATCACAATTTTCACATAATTGACTCATTTAAAAATAATCAGTCCAACAAAAAAAGGAGAGAAAAGGATTTTTTTTGCACAAATAATCAAGTTTTGCACATTCACTCAATGTGTCCTGCACATGCATTCTGCTGGCCCCTTGGAAGCAGCACAGAAATCTGACCAACATCACATGCAGGTTTCTACTGAGCCCCTGATCTCTGCTCAGGACCAGCACCTGCATTCTGTCCGAATGGTGCACAAACTGCCCTCACTCCTCTTAAGCCGTAAGCCTGCAGAGTCAGCCACATCAGCAAGAGACAGAAGCTGATGTTTAATCTAGACATCAAAGATTCCTCTTTCCTCCTGCACAGAAAGATCATTATGAGTAGCAAGTTCCGTTTTTTAACTGTGTTCAACTGGATGACTCAGCTCATTTGGCTACTTTCAGCCCCCCTATTAGGGATGGGTACCCTTCACATCTGAAATTATATGGTACTAATGAGCAGTACCTGACAATTGGTATTGATATTAAAGGGTACTAGTTTTCAGTACTTTGCTGGGTTTTTATATGCTAAAAAATATAAATTTGTGTAATAATTAAGTCTCAAAGCTTAGCAATTCTGTGTTTATGTCCAGCATGGAAAACTGCCTACTCTTTCACATTCTCACAGTCACTATGATGCATTTTAGTACCTAAACATGGTGCTGTTTGATTTTAGGTGAATTGGTACTCGGTACTAAAGATGGAATTTGTGTCGGTACTATAGACTGTATAAAACATGGACATAGTCTCCCCGGTGTCACCCATCTGTTTTCTGAAACGGAGAATAAAGCAAATTGGAAATCATGGCTATATTGGGACTGGCAAGGGCTTTGCGGCTGTTGGCCACGTGAGCTCGCTATCTTAATATCCTCTGAACTGCTGAATTAGAAAAAAATTCCCCCCCGTACAGTGTGTGCTGATAGTAAAATTAGGGATTCAGACAGAAGACGTTTTCTGAACTAGGCTTTAAATGAGTTAATTTCTGCTTTATAAAATGCTTTTTTTTGGCTTGCTGTGTATGCCTCAAGCGGACACTAGATAAACAGCAGATTCCACATTGTCTCACATTCTTACACATACTATAAAAGTACCTAATTTGGTACCCATTCCTACCCCTTATAAAGTCAGCACATTGAGATGGTTTGCACATAATCCTGCAGTTTTGTCATCCCAAATTTTCTGAAGATAAACTCGTGAAAATCCCCACACTCAAACCACGTTAGCTGGAAAAAGTTAGCACAAGCTAAGCCTCTGACAAAAAGAGAATAAAAAGGCACAGGAAGGACTTCTTCCTCTTTGTGCTCCAGGGTTAGCATGAATGCTATAAAATGAAAATAGTGACAACTTCCAGCACCCATCATGACTCAGCATTTATCTACCTTTAAACAACTTTGCTGACCTGTATCTTTGTCTCATAGATGTCTCTGCCAAATCAAGTGTCCTAGTACCAGAATGTACCTGCTTGAACCGAAGTGAGCAACTTCACACTCTTTCACTCTTTCCTGTGTGTAAACACAGTAGACGCTCAGTAGACTGAGCTCCACAGGTTGTTTCCAGTGTACTGCAACATGTTGAGCCTCTTGTCACTTACTATAAGCCTGGCTTGGGCAACATGACAACAACAAGTAGTCTGCAGAGGAAGCAGGTGGTTTTAGACATGGGGACTAGTGCTTTTATCAAGTGGGAACAGCTCATGCAAAAAAGCACTGCTAACCTCTTAGCATTAACGCATGGTGCATATAGAGCTGCAACAACAGGCAAGGTATGTGTTTTCACGTGGGAACTGTGCAAACACATTTCAACAGGCTGTTCTTTAAACTACATCCAGCTGTTCCTGATTTGACAGGGGGGACTCAACATTATGGAGGTTTACAGTTGGAGTACAGAAAAATAACAATGTAAAATGTGAATGAACACCAAATTACAGTGAAATTTTCAAAAGGCATTCACTTCAATTGTTTTTGTAGCAGCACCCATTCAATTCAGATTCAACCTCAGGTCTGATGATGCAAACTCATGTGCTTAAAATTTAACAGGAGCAGGTTCAGGAATTATGATCCCACTGCCTGTGTGACAAAAGGGCTTAGATCTTTTTACAATAGCAGTTAACCTTTTCTACTGAATATTCAAGGTAAAAAACAAAGAAACGCTAGCTCTATGCATTCTACGAAATCAGGAGTTAGACACGTCTGATTTTCAATCATTCTTAGTACGTGAAAAAGCACTTGGTGATTAAGCATTCGAGGCTTGTTTGGATTTATTTTTGCTGACTTCTGTCATCTTGGTTTCAAGTGTTATTTCTTTAAAAACCAGTGAGCCAACATCCCCATTGAAAATAATGAGGACTGGCCCTGCACATTAAACAGACATCAACTCATATCATCTGTGAACAATAACAATCATTGTCAAGAGTGGAACAATGGAACTCAGTTATTAGGTGAAGGAGAAGAAGTGTGATTTGTGGGGCAGAATTCATCAGGTCGAGTTTGTTCAGTGGTTGAGGTGATGGTATTTGTGTCTGTGTCCTGATATCCAGAGGAGAAGACACCGTAGGGCTACGAGCTAAGCGTACCTTCAATCAGAGCCCTGCAGGAGATCAGCCCTTTGTTGCAGTTGCACTTTAAAATGACGTTCGTGCATACAGATGATGTTTCCCACTGTCTGTGTGGGCTCAAGGGTACAGTGTGTACTTTGTTTGTGTGTGTCAGTTCATGCATTTAATTGCCCGCGTTCGAGTCTCTGTCCCCAATGAACCAGCGCATGTGGAAGCAGAGGGCAAGGAGGCCAGTCCCCAGCAGGTCACCCAGAGCTGTCAGGTACGGGATGGAGAAGTTATCAGGGTCCATGCCTCGGCCCCACATCCAGTGGACCATCCAGTCTGCCAGGTAGAGAAGGATCGTCACCTGGAAGGAGATGGAGCAAGAACCACATGTTTATCAAAACAGATGTGTTTTTGTTGTCAAAAAGTCATTAAACACAGCGAGGGTCAAATGACTTCTCTCTAGGATAATCTCTTTTGGTCATGCTGTGTTGAAATAAACTCTTCAGATACATGGAGGCATGGAAGCAAAAAAAACAACAACAATTATTTGTGATGTGCAATAATATTTCATGTGATACAGATAGGGAATAAATGAAGCTGTTAATGTACAGAATAAAGAGAAGAGGCCCTAAAATGGAACCCTGTGGAACCTCGTGGTTGATACATTTTTAAGATGATTCGTTGGTTGTTTACACAAACATTTTAATGTCTTCTCATCAGATAACAAGTAAACCAGTCAAGTCTAAGGCCTCTGATACCATAGTGTTGCAGTTCATTGAACAAGATGTCAGACATTATGGTGTAAAAATACTTTGGATCAATCCAAAAAATGTTATCATCAATGTTTGATAGTATCAAAGTTAGCCGTGTTCTCCTGTTACAGTCCCTGGTTTTTCAGCAGAGACGTGTTCAGGTCATTTTCACCCAGTGTTAGTAATTAAGGGGTAAAATATTTTTTGACCATTATTTGATAATTTTATTTTACTTTCTTCATTTTAGGATTTTTTTTATTGATGACTCTGAATTTTCACTAATTTTAGAGCCTTACTTTTGGGTCTGCTTATATTACTTTGTTTTTTCATTTTATGAGACTTTGAATATGGAAAAGTAAAAAAAAAAGAGTGCTTGACTTTGCCTTGTATTGTTGTCCTACAATATATTATGAAGTGAAGTGTTTTTTTATTGGGTATTCAATATCGAGAAAGTAGCGCCACACAATCTCAGTTTCTTTGTGTTAAACATATTTATTAATGGTTAATGAAAGGCTTGTTGGCTTTTGCATCTTATTGTATGATACTGTACACTGAAATTAAAGTGATGGTATTTATGTTTTCTGAAGTGTTGCCTGAATTACATTGTTTTCACACTCTACACTTGGTGTGTTGCAGGATGCTTTATATTTTTGAGTTCTGTGGTGTTCTAACAGATGAACATGCAGGTACATACATCTCATGTTACTGAGCACACAGTGATAGGAAAGGAGCGCTTACCTGTAGCAGTGCAGCAGCCAGGTAGAAGGAAATGAAGATGGGTGTCAGGGTGGTGTGGCCCCCCCTCAGGGAGTTGATGGTGTAGAGGAAGACGAGGTGACCCGGGGCAACCAGGAGGAAGAGCACACGAGCAGAACGAGAGTTCACAGCTGGAGAAGAAAGAGGAATCACTTTTAAACATTGACTCTGATTGTGAAAACAATAACAATCGACATATCGAAGTCAGCTGATCAGAATATCTAAGACTCTCATTAAGGTCTGATGCAGGCAATAACACCTGATCCCACTTAAAGCAGAGTGTTGTTTCACTGAGTGGAGATCTGTTTTCACAGGATAAACTGTGGACTTACAGGAGCCGAAGAAGGAGGTGCAGGGCGTCGGGCACTTTCTAGGGGTGGGGTTTGGTTCCCCCATGGGCAGACCGTTCATGTGCAGGTAGGTGGATATTCTGCTGGCCTGGACTGCGACTAGGTTGCCCCCCACACCTTCATAAAACAAAAACAGGATGAAGACATGAGAAACATCAAAGACAGTTCAATGTTTGTGTGCTAAAAGTAGATTCATGTGGCTCTAATTCCTTCTTTTCGAATATTAAACAAAGTATTCAACTGACTGCTCATGTTTTATCAATAAGGATTCAGGTTTTTTTTCCTCCATCTGTCAATCTTCCTCCATCATCCTCATCTTTGTTCATACTGTGACTCACATTTGACTCCTCCGTCTGTGGTTACAGTGACAGCTTTGGATACGCAGTGCTGTGAGTTTTTTCACTTGTTTTTCTGTGGCAGTTGAACTTTTTTTTTGGATCAATTCTTGTTTATCACATGTGTTTTTGGCTGTGACTTTAACAACTCACTCATCTTGTTGTGTTGGAGTCTGCTGTAACAGGGGGTTATATTTGGAATTAGCCCCTGCACGTAGGGTGCAACCACAACCACTGGTTGTTATTAAGGGATGCTACCCAATAAGCAAAGAGACATTCAGAGGATGTCCTATCCATGTCATTTTTGGAAGTCCCTATCTACTGAGCTATTGTCACTGCTGATGCCATTGTGGCCATTTTAGACATTCTTATTGTTTTTATACTACGTCTAGTTTCTTTGCATAACTCCAGTTTCTGAAGGTGGCGTACTGTTCCTGTTCATTTTCCTTTAACTTTATTTTATTTTCTTAGCAGCAGAGGTAACTGTAAATACAAACATAGTGTGTTTTACATACCACTTCAAACCTACTGCTGAGCCAAATGAAGCTACAGGAAAATTAACTGGTACAGAATAAAACACCATTTAAGTATGGAAAACATTAAATAATAATAATAAAAAAAAATACTTTTATTCAAAACCAATGTTTAACATTAGTTGTCCAAAAATGACATTAAAAGGACGTCCATTGAGTGTCTCTTTGCGCAGTGGGCTCACTCACCCACTCCTGCTTAGGCGTCCACTTGACATCTAATAAGCCAACATTCAAATTTTGAACTGCATATTGTGATGTCCAAATAGTGGACTAAATTCAACGTGTTGACGTCCATAATTGGTCTTGGACTGACAGACATAATATTGACATGATCTGCATATCCATCAGACGTCTAACGTGGGTAAGCTCTCTTTGGTTTTGCCGGTCATCAGTGTTCACACTAACAAGGTTTAAACCTTCAGAGAATGTGTCTGTGGACTCACCGTTGATGACTGGAGTGAACACAGCCATGCCCGCAAAGTTTGGGTTGGTAACAGTCTTGTCGAGAATCAAACCACCGACACTGAAAGACAGACAAGCCTGTTAAAACGTGGTCCTCGAGTTACGAACAAGTTCTGTTCCTATAAAGTTTCGTAACCCAAAATTCCGTGCAAGTCAGATTTTTACCCAAAATACCCCCTAAATCTCGAAATAACTATCCAAATACATTTATTTTAGTATTAATCTTCATTTTCATGGAAAAACAGTACAGAAAATTAAAACAGACATTTAATTAAAACAAAATAAATATATAATGTAATTAAATACAGAAAAAAATAATAAAATAAAATAAAAACCTTAATTAAAAAAAATTAAAAATAAAATAAACATCTTTCATACATATACATAAGAAACATGTATTCACATACCCACATATATTAATTGTAAAGTTATATCTATACTAAAGTTGAAACCATGTAAGTCAAGAATCACGCAAGTCAAGGACCTCCTGCACCCCCCCTGGTGTTGTACCTCTAGTGTGTGGAATAAATGTGGACGTCTATTACTGCTTAGTGGTTTGTATTTTATTATAGGCACTTGTACTCACTTCCTATACCTGAGGTAAAAACGGATTAAATTGAAATAGAAGATGTAGAAATAATGAGCTCTAATCAGAGCAACTCCACCCATGATTGTGATTTTTTCAGGTAGACTAAAGGATGAAGTCTTCCTCTGTGGGTAAAGACAAAATCCTCTTCTGATGGGGCTAAATTAACTATTTTAAACCTCATTGGATTATCTGAAAAATGCAACTAATCCAAGGCGGATTACAGGGCTTTTTCTGAGCTCATGAAAATTGATCTTTAATGATTTTCAGCGGGCAGCGGCACGACCAACATTCTGTAGAGGATCTAACATTCCTGTGCTTTAACTAAAGCTGACCCATTGATTGTTTTACATCTTGATTTATTTGACAGAAATACAAAACAAATGTCTAATTTGAATACAAACTAAAACACTTCAAAGCTGAACAGGCAGTGCTTCAATAAGCATTAGAATGAGTGCAGTATTTGCAGTCTCAGGTGATAAAACCATGAACTGATCTCTGTGAGATCTACCTGCTGATGGCCATGGCGATGATGACGGGCTCCCAGCCGGAGTAGAGGAGCTCTCTGGTGGACGGGATCCTCCTGGCTATGAGTACCCAAAGAGGGCACAAGGCCACAAACACTGCACACACCAGTGGGTTGGCATAGTCATTGTACTCTGTGTGAGGAGAAGAGAGGAGGGATTTAGACGACAAACTGCAGTCAGACTGAACAAAAAGCTCTCAGTAAGCAGAAGATTTTGTTATGAATCAGTCAGTTTTAGGTGTTTCGAGCTGATGCAATGTTGTGCTGTATTTTTTTTAAACCTTATCGCCTGAAATAATTTTCAATTATATAAAAGTATTGTTTTTGTGTGTTTTTGCATTCTTACAAATGTTGAATTGACAGTAGATTGTAAATTTAAATACAGCCCACATGACTTCCTGATGACGGCTTGATGCCGGAACGCGTCGAAGTTTGTTTTTAAGGTCCACATGACCATGTCGTTAAACTAAAGGCATTTTAATAGTCTTAAGAGAGTGCCTTGGAGTCTCTTCTTTTTGTTTCAACAGCCCACATAATATTTTATAGATAAGTTATATAATATATAGAAACAATATGTTCACCCCCTGACCAATATATTGGGACAAAGTGCATTTGATACAATCATTTGTATACGTAGAATATGAATCAAGAGGCACTAGTCTAGTGGGATACAAAGGTCATCACAGCTGCAACAAGACCAGTACATTGCAAATTTGTGACGCACAGCATGGAAATTAAAACTGTATTTATTCATGTTGCTATATATTGAAAAACAAAAAGCTTTATTCTATGAGAAATTTGGAATAATCACAGAAATAGATTATGAGAAATACACATTCTTACAATTCAGAGCTTATTAATAAAAGCTGAGATTGCTGATGCTAAAAGAACTCAATGCTAACAGTCAAATATTCAACAACAGAGTTATCAAACTACACTGACTCACTGGGACCAAACAGATGTGGCCTGTTTTTAACCTGGCACTAACTCTACTCTGCCGTCTCTAGGAGGCAGTGTTACTGCTGAATTGAAACAACAGGAAACTATAACAACCACATTCAAGTAGAAAGACCACATTTGTACACAAGACCCAGACACCAGCTTTGTTTTTGTGCATTTGAGCAAAAATAGCCCCTAAAAAGTTTTATATAATCCTCTCCTGCTTGTGGTTTTCAAGTTGAGTAAGACTGAAGAATTTGTTCACTTTCGGGCCAAGACAGGAGTGAGGTTACTCCACAGTCTGGTCAGAATGGTTTCACAGCTCCTGTGTGCGTCAGTGTTTGTCCGTCTGTCTGTCTGTGGGGTTGTAACCAAGTGTTTGTCAGTGGTTAAAGCCCACTGAGTTTAGGTTTGGACATCTTTAATCCTTTTATACCACTTCCTGCCAGACGCAGTCACATTTCAAACAGCTCTACACCCGATGATCCCTTCAATTAAACATGTGAAGAGATAATACCTGCGCTGGTGGTTGCATCATTAAGGTAAGCACCTCTGATGACAGGGTAAGTGATGTGTGAGCTCTGCAGAGATTGTTGAAGCTAAGAGTGAAGCTAAGGCCTAACACATGAAAGCAATCTTAAAACATGAACACTCAGTGTTTAACGATGACTTTGAAGCAATGATAAGTGTATCAGATAGTGTTACAGTGTCTCTTTAATCATGGTGTGCACTTGTTACCTAGTTCCTTGTACAGTCCTGTGGAGACGCCTGCCAGCAGGGACAGGGTGATCAGGTCTCCCAGGCTAGCAGCGATGGGCGTGGCCACGTTGTCAGGGTTGATGCCCACTTTTCTAGATGCGATGATCACACCGATCATGATGAGCCCTGTGAGATGAAAGTTATTAGATACCATATGAGAAAATCATTCTGAGCACACTGTAACATGTTCATGTGATTATCCAAACAGTATGTGATGTTCAGTGCAGGCATGTCTCACAAGAGCACAGTTGGCTTAATAAATTTTCACTTTCAGGCAAGTCTAAAGGGCAAAAGTAGATCTTCAATTTGTCACTGATTTCTTCCTCTTTTAGAGAAAGGGTTGAGAATTCAATGTTCTCATCAAGTAAGATAAAAAATTTAAGAACAAATCCTGGAGCCATCGTCAATAAATAATTTAATCAGAAAATGAAATAAACTCGATAATTCTGCCAGTCTCAATATATCACCATGTGCATGTGTGTTTGTTGTCCCTATCTCTTGCCTCCAAAAAAGTTGGATTGCAAGAGGCTTCACTTTGTACATCGCTCTCAGCACATGAGTGTGTTTAGTCTGTAGGGGAATGAACAGAGTTAACGCTTTCGCCTGTCAGTTCAAGGGGAGGTGGGGCCGCCAGCATCAGGCTAGCGTAAACACACAGAGTGAGGGCAAAGCAGGTAAACATAGTAAAACTAAGGAGAGAAAAAAACGTTTGTAAAGTGAAATGCCTCAGCCCCAGAGTAGAAATATTTCAGCTTCAGCAAGGTGAGGCCATCAACACGGATAAGCTGGTGTGCAGCAACAAAAAAAGGCAACACAACAAACTCGCATGCCCACCTGAAACACAACAACCAACTCAGTTTCCCCAGCTGGGGAAGTAACTGCAGCTGCAGATGCAGAGACTTTGTCCTGACAGTCAACACTCACTGAAGAGTTTAACCGACAAAGTTAATACTATTGGGATGAAGCTGATGAAGCCGATGACATGGCATTTTATTATTGTTACTATTTTTTGGGGGGATATTTGAAAGTTATTGATATTTGAAGTACAATTGTAAAAAGTACTCATGAGAAATAACTTTTTATTGTATTTGAAAGAGTGTATTGCATTAGTATAATATATTATCATTATATTAGCGGTCAACTTGGTCTTGAAATAATATTATTATAATTTATTGTCAATAGTTTGTCATCGTCCCAGGCCTACAAAGAGAGGAAAGGATATGCCTTGAAAATAAAAACAGTCCAGGTCAACCCTACAGGCCTTTAGTCCTTTAACAGCGTGAAAGACATCAAATATCCTCCAGATCAGTTTGAACCTGACTGGAATCAGTTTGATAACCTCTTTAACCTCTTTAGTCCAGACTGAATTATATAAAAAAATTATGGAACCGATTTTCCTTGAATTGTGTACAGACATTTACAGTCCCTCTGTGAACATAGTGGCTTGAGTCCATCACCAAAAAAGTACTTCCATCTAAAGTATCACAGCGTTTCAGCCCGCTGGATTACTGGCTTTACAGTGTACTTGGAACTGGATTTCATGTTGCCCAATGGATGTGCCAATGTTTTTGGTGATCTGCTGGCTTCACATCCACCCACCATGAGGATCAGTTTGTGGTTCAGTCAGACATTTCTCCAGGGCTTTCATATTTTCTATAAACAAGTACAGTCTCAATCTAAGGGTTATTAGTAAAGATTGTGACAATCCCTTAAAATTTAGGCAAATGCAATTTGCAAGTATTAGTTGTGCATTACTTTGATTTATCTTGAAATACCTGCAAAACAAAGACATTTCCTTAACTGTATTTTGTCTTTTTAGAAAATTAGCATGTTAGTACTCTGCCCAATTATGGTAAACGCTGTAAAATTAACCTAAAATCAGCATGTGTTAGCTATTTCTTTATCTATCATTTTATATCATTAGCTAGATAAATGTCAGTTGTTCTAATCCAGACAGACACTCAGTTAGCTGCATCTTGTAGCCTGCACTTGACAGAGACAATAAATCACAAATGTGATCCTGATACCTCTGCTAAGTTATGTAACTCCACTCTGCGAATGTCATTAGTACTTTCAGTGGTTGACGTACCAAGCAGCAGAGAGGCGATAAAGGCCGTGGCCACACTGGAGGCACAGAGCAGCACTGCGTGGCCCATCTTGAAGTGTCCCTCTGGGATCCAGCCAAAGATCACAGCAGCTATGGAGGCGAGGAAGCCCACCACTGTGGCCTGGACCTGCACACACCAACACACAGATTAGTTCATACTGATTGAGTACACATAACAGGTAACTTGTAAACTCAAAATGTACACGAGAGTACCTTTACTTTTC
Source organism: Halichoeres trimaculatus (assembly GCF_033239565.1). Taxonomy (NCBI): domain Eukaryota; kingdom Metazoa; phylum Chordata; class Actinopteri; order Labriformes; family Labridae; genus Halichoeres; species Halichoeres trimaculatus. The sequence continues at coordinate 9,244,164 of NW_027437179.1, read as the reverse complement.
CAGAAGATTGTCACATGAACGCAGTTTACGAGCTAACATTTGAGCGCAACCATCACCCAGAGCCCAAAATAACTGACAGATGTAAGAAGCCTGATCCCGAACCCCTTCAATCGAGCACCATTGTGACCTCCAAGCTCTGCAACTTGACCCTTTCAGAGGTCAGCTCTGCATCCAGCCAGCACTGGTTTGAAGTGTTCCCAGAACTATGGCTTCTACAAATATTACATAACTACAAGCCAGCGTCGACGCTGCTGACAATCTGATTGAATGAAGAGCAGGGAGGAATAACTTTCTGTTTCCTGATCATCATGAAGAACGTGGACCATGTGAGTCTACATTCAGACAGTTCGACATTCAGGAAACATTTACTGTTTACATACAGTGAATTGTATAGGGGGTTTATGAGCTGTGAAGTGTATCTGCAGGTTCCCGCACGTGATTTCCTGTCCCACCTGCTCTTAGCCTCCCATGTTATTTTCAGACTGTGCTTGACATCTCCTTGACTCACCAGTTTTTTTGCACCTGTTCTGGCAACACATCTTACATCCTTATCATTCCAAAGGAGTGATGTCATCAGACCAGACGTAAAAACACTGCACGGGCAACGAGTGTCAATAGAGTGTAATGTTGTGTAATCACTTGTTTTGACGGTGCAAGTTGTGATCAGAGTTACTCTCTACAAGCTGCTTCTCAGTAAAATAAGGTTTTGGGTCCGTCGAGTCCTGTGGTCTGTGTTTATGTTATTCACAGAGCACCTGCAAAAGCAAACTGTTTCTAAGTTTAGTAGTAACTTGATTCCTCAAACGTCAAATCAATGAGAAACTCAGTTTCCTGGTTCAGGGATCAAGAAGAGCCTGAGTCTTTGGTTGCTATTATACTGATTACCTGATCATGCAACGTCAGTTTTCGTTTTTTATTATGCATGTATGTAAAAAAATAAAACAAAAAAAAAACTGAATAAATGATATTGTATTCTCTTTCCCACCATCTTCTGAGCTCATAAAAGCTCTTTGCTTTTTGACTTCAGAGGAAATGCTGGTGCATTGGACGGCTGGTTCAGTTTGGTGTGTTACATGAACACATTCCTTTATACTGAAGCATATTTAAATAAATTAGGATGAGATACCTTAGTAAAAAAAAAAAGAAAAAACCCTTGTCTTGTTGCACATCATTATACAAGTTAATCCACCATTGTTTACCTGCAACCCACCAAATCCAATTCACCCGACTTATGAGCCTCTAATATGAGCTCATCACCACCTCATATAAACCTGCAGCATCCTTCGACCACTTAGAATAATCAGGAATACAAAGAACTTAAGTTAATTCTGGGCTTGTGTTAAGTTGTTTTGGTCTGACACCACCCTCTAACAGCCCGGCTATTGTTTAAAATGATTGTCGAGAGGAGCAGTGGCAGCATTTATACGTTATGTCCTCGTGCCTGTGCACGAGGTGTACCGTGCTGGCGTTTCCACCATGCAGTCCGGTTAATATCAGTACGGTTTGGTCGGCTTGGTTAAGCTTGGTCCAGATTGCATTTCCACAGCCAACAGTGCCCCCTTGTGGTAGGCAGCGTGTAAGACGGATGCCAACAGCTGCATCAGTTACATTATAGTGTGACAATATAGCAGCACAACACAGTGTACCCAACTAATAAATCCAACGAAGAAGAAAAATGCAACATAGTAAACAAAGAGCAACTATGGATGACATCCAGCAATTTGGCTCTTACAAAGCACAATCAAGCTTCATTTCAGAGAAGTCTGTGTGCCACCAGGAGAAATACAGCTGCTGCTGTCACACAGGAAGTGAAGATTCTTTAGGGCCAATCAACTGACTGCAGTGTTGTAGCTCCACCTTCCAGGATTGGCACCCCTACAGAAGGGTCCCAAAAAGTGGGACGGCTTGTCTCAGTTATTTGAGATCCAAGGATTAGTCAGTGGAAATGCCGTAAAATGCGTGCCATGCCAGGACAAACCAAACTCAACTGCTTGGTGGAAACGGGGCTTTTTGTGACTCCATTGGAACTACCACCCTTAAATAAAGAGGTCTGATCACCTCAGGCCCTTCACAATCCTATACCAAGATGTACATACTGGGGTCCAACAGTGATACCTGACATTTGCACACTTTGGTGAAGACTACAGTCTCTCTTGGCACACATTTAACAGAGAGTTTTTCAGTAACACCAATCAAAATTTTAAAAAAGTCAGTAGGAGAAGTGAAAGCTTATTAGCAACTTTCCTCTTACAAATAATTTTTTGTTCAACCTGAGGAATCAATTAAAAGGAAAACATCAAGTGTCTTATTTTTCTACCGTGGCAGTGTAGAAGACATTAAGATGAAGAGTTCATCACAGCTCAGCTGATTGACAGATGAGCGCCCTACAGCTGTTAATGACCAGGCTCAAAGCCCACTCCATTTCCAATATGGCCCTTGACAACAGTTTGCTTCAAAATGTTGTTTCAGAATCAGATGAGTGATGAAACTACGTCCATTTGCAGTGCAGTTGATGGCAAACATGCACAATATTTAATCAATTTCCCTAATCTGATACCTACTCACCAGTAACCTGGGGTATTAAGTGGATACGGTTGTAATCAGTGACACTCTACGTATGAAATGGGAGTCCTCGACAGCTGTTTCCTTTACCTGGATGAGGGCCAAGTTCCCCATGATCATCTTCCACATGTCCTTGGCTGTGTCCATCTGACCAATATTAGCCTGAAAGAGAGAAAGAGACACACAAGGTCAGCACATTACCATCTGTGGGTGTCTGTTGGGTGTGTGTGTGTGAATGTGTGCGTGTATGTGTGGGCACACAGTGCGTGTTCATGCTGTTGCCTCTTGGTCCCATCAGAACAATCAGATGTCAGTTCTCCGGACAAAGACCCTCTGATCTGATCCCCACCCTGCGGCAGACTCCACTTATCTCATCTCCTCTCTTTCTCTCACTCACACACACAAAAACGCAGAAACACACACAAACACTGATGGTCTCAAGTGTCGAGGAGCTGTGGCTACAGTGGGCTACTGTGTGTGCAGAGCAATGATCCTGATGCTCATCCACGGTGAGAGGACACAAACAGAGGATCTCCTCTTCCTCTCCCTCCTCGAACGTTTACATAAGCAGAGGGAAGAGGAACATCTGGACTCATCCAAACACATTCAAGCCTGTGTGTGAAGATTTCTGCTTTGTGTCTCAAAAATGAGTAAAAAGTGATAAACAATCTGTGATATGTTGAAAGTTTTAAAGCTACTGTACGTAGCATAGTTGTTTAGATACCGTATAATTTTGACCAGACACGGCCACATCATATAATGTGAGATTTATGAGCAGCCAGATTTGTCAAAAAACGTATTATCAGACTGGCTATGGACGAGTAAATGGTTTAGTCTGGTTATGTCATAAATCCATCCCCTGTGTGTAAAACATTACGACAGGAGGGATTGGTCAAAGCTGCTGGAAGCTTTTATGAAGCTGTTATGAATCATTATGGCAGTGATTTTAGATTAAATATATAAAAAAAAAGATCCACCTACGGTTTTATATGGCACTACAGTATTTACACCAGTTAGTAAAATATTCCACTAAAAAAGTAAGAGACAGGACTTTAATTTTGTAAAATACAATAAATTTAACTATATAGATTAAACGCATGCATCCCTCGCTCCTTTTTTTCTGTTTTTCTGTTGTATTCCCTTGTTGCATCCAGGATGACATTCAAGTTACGGATTGATAGATTGACAGAAGTCTTCACACTGATTTTTTATTTCTATTTTATTGAACTTAAAATCAAATTTTCTCTGACTCACTCAAACCTGCTGTGCTTTTATCCCTGTCGACTCATTAGTTTTCATTCTTCATCAATTCTACATGTATTGACCTTTCTTCTGCACACAGTGAGGACTTTGTGTCTCTGAGTTTGAAATGTACCTCACCTCACCTTACCTCCCCTCATCATAAACCTCGTAGGAAGAACAGTAATATACCCACTCAACCTGACAGACCAAGTGGGCAAAATAGCTGGTGAGGAATGTTAAACATTTAAATACTGATCCTAAGATTTATTTCGAGAGTTTATGAGACCAAGAAAAGACAAAAAAACAAACAAAAAAAAAAACAAACAAACAAAAAACCAGGCGTCTGAAACCCGTAAGTTGCTTCAGAAGAACTGTTAATGTTCCTGAAACGTGTCTGAAACTTGTACCTGGAGTCATTTAATGATAACATGACTGATGCAGCTCTAATGTTACTTTTTATTACAAATATTTTTAACAAACTTTTTTTCTCTTTTGTATTACAGTATATACAAAAAAAAATCTCAACTTACAAGACCTTTAAGTAAGAAGAGAAAGAGAAAATTTAACTACCAGGAAAAAATGTATGGTTTTTTTTTTTTTTTTGGACTATGCATCGATCAGTGTTCAAAACATATGATGCTCTGCAGGTCTTCCAGTCTCCTTTTGAGGTTGGTTCAAGAAGTAACAGAAACCACACACACCAAGCCAAAAATAAACCCAATTTCACAGCAGAAATAAACATGTTTACAAAAAGCGTCTTCAGTCTGAGCAGCTAATTCCACTATTTTCAGCACACACTGCACTGCACTGAGATGTAGGGCTGGGCGATTATGGTAAAAATAAGAATCCCGATTATTTTAAGTGATATTGAAATCACGATTAATATACACAATTATTCATTTATTCAAAAACTTCAGTACTGAATTAAACACAACTTTAAAGAACCAGCAAGTGGCACATACAGTATTATTGATACACAATAGTCACACACACTCGCTGTGGCTGCACATGGGACACAGAAGAGCTATGAAGCACAGGAACTTGCATACATCTACACTGTGTGGCATATCAATTGTTTTTCTTCGATTATATTGTTTTTATGATTGTCAGATGGCAAAATTGAAATCACGATTTAAGTCCAATTAATTGTCCAGCCCTACTGAGATGAATTCTTTTATTTGGCAGTTTAGAAGATATAAAGATCACCAGTTTGTCCAGACACAAGCACAGCCATACACTGTATAGTAAGTGAACGCAGTCTCCCAGACGTCACCCATCTGTTTCTTAAAGGATTTTTTGAAGCAAATCAGCGGGAACGGCCACATTGGAAGTGGGACAGGATTCGAGTCTCCACACTAACAGCTATGTGACGCCCATGTAGCAAGGCTGTGGCTCTAAATGGGAACTTGCAATCTTAACATCATCTAAACTGCCAAGTTAGAAAATTCACCACCAGTACAGTGTGTGGGAATAGTCAAATTAGTGATTCAGATTGGAGACGTTTTTTTTTTATACCAGGCTGCAAACATGTCTATTTCTGCTGTGAAAACGGCTTTCTGGTACTTCTGAAGCCAGCCTCAAGCGAACACTCAAGAGAAATCTGATTTTAGCACTTCCACATTGTCTCACATTTTTAGACCAGAGGTTGTTGCTCTGGCACAATTCGCCCGACTAACAGGAGGGCGCCCTATAGCTGTTGGTGAGGAGGCTCAAACGCCGCCTCATTTCCAAGATGGCTACAAGTTGCTTCAGAACTTTATATCAGAAACAGATACATTTACATTTACATTTTACATTTACATTTATCATACAGTCTTTGGTTCTGATTGGTGGTAACAGAGCACTGTACATTAAAGATTTGTGAAACAACAAAGACTAATTACTTTTCACTAACTAAACGTATTTAAAAGCTAAAAAGGTGAAAAACTTAGTATACAAATTGGGGATGGGTACCTTTCACATTTGAAACGATATGGTACTGATGCCCATTACCTGGCAATCAATATCGGTACTCAACAGTACCAGTGTTTGATACTTTTTTGTGTTTATGTGGTAAAAAATATTAATATGTTTCAGAATAAAATCTCGTTTTTTCAATTTAACATATTTATTCTTCAATTTATAACCTTGAAATGCTGTGTTCATGTCCAGCATGGAAAATCACCTACTCTTCCACTCCCACAGTCACAAGGATGCGTTTAGGTACCCAAACATGGTACCTTTCGATTTTACGTGAATCGATACTCAGTACTTTTGACAGAATTTCGTTGTATCTATAAAAATAACAAATTGGGTACCCATCCCTGATACAAATATAGTTTTGAGTGTTTACCATTTTTTTTCTCTAGGTGTCATTACTTGTCTTTGCACACTATGCATTCAAGTAGCTTTCCTCTCCCTCTTAGATTTCCCACATATACACACACACACACACACACACACACACACACACACACACACACACACACACACACACACACACACACACACACACACACACACACACACACACACTCACTCTGTCTGGCAGCATGACAGGCCCAACTCACAGGCCCCGCGATGACAAGATGATCATGTGTTCAGGAATGCCATTATAACTTGTGAACCTGCCAGTTTCCAAGCATTACGACCACGCAAACGTTCCCTCTGCCATCAGCAGCATTTACACGTGTTCTTGGATGCCTTCTGCTGCGACTGCTGTGCAGGGGGCAGACTGCCACGAATCCTGATAAGATGGTTTTACGCGGAAAGATAAGAGGAATCCAAACATCAGTGAAGCGCATTGGGGGCATCATAGACTCGCAATGAACCCCACGTATCCCATGTGCAAAGAGACGTTATGTTTCTCTCAGACAGAACTTATGTCAGCGCAACCTTTCAGACCTCAGATAAAGAGCCTTAGCTTTGTACAGTACAAGCTTTCCTGACTGACAGCAACAAATCCGTTCAGACCGACAATATTAAAAATGATTTAGGACATTGTGTTTTTTTGTGGGGCACAAAATCATTGGTGTTATGTGATAAAATGCAAAGATGATGCCAAGTCATGAGCTTTGGTGTTTGTGAGTGGGCAGGTGGATTATTAGTGCTTGGATCGTCACAGACACAGTATTGTGACAGTTGTCTGAGTGATTCATGGGACATAAGAGGCTTCACAGGCTTTGAATTGTACGCTTCAAAAGCCTCACTATTTTTATTAGTTTGATGATAACACCATTCATATTTAACTCAACATCAAGGCGAATTTTTGTATTCTTAAACATCAAGTATGCACCACATAAGGATAAAACAGGCTTTTGTAGTGGCTGTAATGTCTAATTAAAGCGTGGTCAAAGTCGTTTTATTCTCCAACTTGGAAACAGTCAAACTGCAGGTGCTGCCAAATTCAAGTAATCTGCAAATGTTAAAATCCAAATACAATCAGTTCAGCTCGAAGCCACAGGACAGGATTGAACAAACTGTGAATTTGACTGAAAAAAGAAGGAATATAAGGATTTACTTCAGTTAAATACTTAAAGAGGTTAAAAAGAAAAGGAGTCAAATAGGAAACACGGTCATGTGAATAGAGAACTCACACTGCCAGCCAGTACGAGGGATTACATTATGTTTTTCAGTTATAAGCGCATTAGGAAACTTACAGTGGTCTTAATCTGATCATAATTAGGGGCGGCGTGGAAAGAAACGTGGTCCTGCTGGGGCCGGCCAGCAGACAGCTAACAGTTACGTCTCAGGACAAGCTCCAGACTGTGGCCTAGTTTACGATGACGGATGTGGGATTTTTTTTTCAAAAGGAGAGAAATGAGACCAGTGCTAAAGAGCATGAATACTCAAAAGTTATTCTAACAGCTGACACAAGTTAAATCTTACTTTGTTTAATGCAAGTTTATCTAAGTCTTGGTTTTGTGTATCCAGTCCAGATATCACATATTAACCAGATACAGAGAACTGCTGACAGTTTGTTAAATCAGTGTTAAAGCACAGGTGATACATTGTTAAATCAACTTCCTCATCTGACATTGATTCATCATCACATCCGCAGTTAAACAGTTTAAATACAGTAGAAAAATCCAGATTAACCTTTGGAAACAACTTTCTCTGACATTCTGATAAATCTTTGAAAGTATCTGACTAAAGTTTTTAACAATGTACACCGGAAACTTTGAGCTGCTGTTTGTCTATCAAAGTGTAACATTAAACAACAACAGCGCAGGTTGAGCTGTGACCACTCTGAAACTAAAGGTGGGTACCTTTGACATTCAAAATAATTATGTGGTAATAAATGCTAACTTCTTTAATAATAAAATCTAAAATTTTAAACACATTTATTTCTCAATATCTAACCTTACAATGCTGTGTTCATGTCCAGCATGGAAAATCACCTACTCTTCCACTCCCTCACAGTTACAAGGATGCGTTTAGGTACCCAAACATGGTACAATTTGAATTTAGGTGAATCGGTACTAAGTACTCAGTGTACTACAGAGAACTCAGTCAGTTCCAATGAAAGTACCTCATTCAGTACCCATCCCTGTTTGAAACATATTCATGGTAGATTTTTCTCTCATGAACTCTCAAAGATTCATTCCTTTGCTGAATGATTCAGCTCATCTGCAGTCTGAAAGCACCAGTGTGGAAACTGTCAACATTCTGGAAATTCATGAAACAAAAAGATCTTGACATAATCAGCAGCACAGCAGGGATCAGACAAATTTGAATGAACAGGTTGATGTCTCTGTTCATTATTTAAGTTACCGTGCAGTGTAGGAGTTTTATTTTACTTTAACTTTTTCCAAGTAGTTCTTAAAAGCAAAATTTTAACTCATTTGAAGTATTGTACTTCTAAGAAAGATAAAAGCTGTCCATCAGCAGTGTGACTAACTAGTGACAGCCGACTGGCTGGCATCTCCAGTCCAGTGCTCAGGTGAACAAAAGTAAAAGAGGAAGAAAACAAGCTGCCAATACTGGAATCACCACAGATCCACCGCTTGGTTCTTTGGGTCAATAACTGCTCAGAGAAACATAGATTTGATAAAGCTGATGACTCTTTCCAACCACAGTCAGGTCAAATGTTAACTTCAACCTGATTTTCATCAAAACAAACCGTCCTGCAATCCAGACACTTCTTAGTGAACTTTTGATGTAGGGGGCACTATAAAGTCCAAAAAAATCTTAAACATTAACAAAAAACGAGATGTCATCTTCTCAACCCCCTCACTCCACAGCCCTGATTTTAAAATATGTAGTCAGTACATTTAAAAGATTTGACAAAGGTTTTTACTTTTGCTTCAGTATATTTACAGACTGATACTTCTCCTGAAGTCAACTTTCATCAAAGTAACTCTACTTTGTAGAATATGTTAGCACTTTTCCATCCCTGCCTGTTTTACAATAATCCCAATGACCGAGGTGAAGGAGGTCACTCTTGTTACTGAGTTTAGCTCTCCACACAGAGTGGGACACTGCTATCACTGCTAATCAGCTTGGTCACGTTTCCCGCAGTCCAATGGAAAGAATGTGAGGATTGGTATGCTTAAGAGCAATACTGTGCTAATTCCCTCATACCTTCAAAATATGCTGCTGACCTCTGGTTAGTGAGGTCACAAACCTTTCAGATGATACAATGAACAATGTTAGCTCAGAGAGCAGCAAAGGGTCCAATTAAATTATGTTAAGCCTAGCTCTAGTTGTGAAAATTCCAAAGCATAGACTGAACCAAACAGCTTTTAACTTTCTGAAACATACATCCCAGTCAATCATCTTTAAGGTTTGACTTTACATCAAGCAGGCAATTCATCATAAAGTTTTATTTTGATCGTCTGAGATGAGCAACATATGAAGTAAAATGTTTCAATGATAGAAACTTGTTTAGTTTCGGGCAAACAGACCTGTGAGAGAGCAGCCGGGCAGGGTCAGGGAGAACTCTTAAAAACAAGGACTGGGACAGATATTTGCTATCAGTTCGTCCGAAACTCAGGTCATGTTTAGCAATGTGACCTCTGACACCAGGAACTCTCAGCCCTGATGGATCTGAGAGCCGTTGCCAGGTAACGACATAGGTCTGTTAATTTTTAGAGAGAGAACACCTCACTCAACAACAATCAATTCAAACACTCATCCTGCCCATCATCAGTCAATCTGACGGAGCAGTGCACAACAGACAAAACAGCTACTTTACAAACTGGAATTCTGAGTACAGCTATAGATTCAGGTGGTTGGAATAAAGTCTCACACAATCACAGTCTTTCCTTACCGCTGTGGAGAGTCGAGATGCCAGCGTCATCTCCAGGTTGCCTTTGAGCCCCAGCAGCGCGGGGACCAAGATGAACACCTCCGACACCTTCGTGAACACCGTCCAGTGCTACAAGAATGACAAAAAACATTATTAAACAATCATTCAGATACTGAATGTACCACCTTGTTGGAAAAGGACGTTTGAGGTTCACAGGGACACGGCACTCTGTCACCTACATACAGAAAGCATTATGGATTAGAACAGAACATCTCTGTGACCTTGTTCTTCAGCATTGACTCAGTAATGAAACCAGACCTTTATGAAGATCCATATGTTCTGTCTCTACAGACCTTTCCACTACGTATGGTGTCAGCTCTGCTCTCCTTAAACAAGAACAAGGTCAGTGGGACTTTAGGCTGAAATGATTTATCGTCCTCTTGTGTTGGCTGACATTCTGCTCCGTCCCTCTGGATTCACCTTCACCAACCAATCTTCATTAACTGCACCTCGAGGCAGGTGGAATCTTTTCTGGATGTAGTTTTATGATAAATTACAAACTTTCTGCCTTAATAACATTATGATTGCATAAGCTAAGATAATTTAATTGGATAGGCACATGGGCAATTCACCTGCTTGGGAAACAGTACCCTCAACACCAAACAACACCAAAGAAACTTCCACAGCACTGCATTTTAAAATAGATTCAAACGGCTTTCCTTGCTCTATTTTCAGCACCTCTGAGTTGAAGTCCCGACATTCAAGGGTCTGGTTTTTGTGCTCATTGATAGCAATTTCCCCCTCCAAAAAAAAAAAAAAAAAAAAAAAAAAACAGAATCAGAGGCAACACTACAGAGCTCTTGCTAAGTACCATTGAAAAAACATGAACTAAAAACAAAACAGCAAAGAGTGTAGGTCAAATCAATGGAACACAGGGTGCTGATATGGCCTAGGGCAGTGGTCCCCAACTCCTGGGCTGTGGACCAGTACCGGGCCGCACATAAAAAAATACTCAACTTACATTATTTCGGTCTGATTTCTCATCTGATTCTAAAGGATGTTTTATTTTGAAAAATGACCGGATTCTCTTGGTCATACCTGTCTATGACTCATTCTTGACCCTAAACCCCCAAGCTAGCAAAATGGACAAAAAACAACGATCTTTGGAAAAAAAAATTTAGGCAGGGCAAAAGAGCCAGTGAGGAGACAGGAGAATAGCGGGTCCGTGAAAATATTGTCTAACTTTAAACCGGTCGGTGGCGCAAAAAAGGTTGGGGACGACTGGAAAAGTGGTTAAGGTCACATCCCATTAGGTCAGCCTTCAAGTGGGTGGCTTTGGTTTAAGTCAAGTCTCTGGTCTTTTTCCCATGTCACTCCACGCCATCACCTCATTTCCTGCTCTATGTACAGTACTGTCTTCTGATTACCAGGATACAAAGACCCCTATGTTGGATGTTAAGGGTCCTGAACTTGCAGAAGTATAAAAAGAGAAAAACTACAAGACTGCGTATTATTCATTTTAAGGAACATCATTAGCTTTTGATCAACAGGGTTAAAATCTTAAGACTTTGTCCTGTTAAAAGTCCCTTAATATAAAAATAGTTACGATCTGTCTCCAACATGTTTGGAGTATCTTAACAGGATTGACTCTGCACAATGTCTACAGACAATTTACACTGATGACTCACTTTTGTTTGAAATCAGGACATAGCTTCACAACTTGATTTTGGCAAAGTTTAATGAGCATGCTGAGCCAATAGGTATACCACAAATATCAGACAACAACAGCTGCACTGCCAAAACGCAGTTTTCAGGAGTAACTGAACTACCTAATGTAAATATCCTTGATAAACATATAATTTCCCAAGATTAATATAATCTATTTCACTATATTAGCATTATATCCACATTGGAGGAGCTTCACCTGCTGTGAGCAGACAGGATCCAGGAGACACAGACTGAACAGACTGCTGGGGAGGCTCAGTCCTGGACCCTGTGGAGGTGGAGACTGGCTGGGCTGGAGAGTGGGGACGAGTGGTGGACGGGATGCCGTCATCTAATTTCTTATGGACCTTTTTGCACTTTCTATACTCTTACTTTTGTTTTCTTAAATGCTGCGGTAACTCCTGAATTTCCCCTCGGGGATAAATAAAGTATTTTCTATTCTATTCTATTCTATTGGTCAACCTGTGTTACCACTGAGAGTTATAGACTTTTTCTGTCCAACTAGCTCACATAAACCCAGTGAACAGATGCTTTAACAAAGAAGAAACAGTAACTAAGTCATGAGCTTAAAGTGAAATGAAGACTAAAAATCATCCAAGTGTATATAGCTTTCTTCTCAAAGCCTCTTCACTGAAGGGGTTTTTACAGGACAATTAAGCATCTGAAACGCAAATTATTGTTGTGTTTCAGATGCTGGTTTACACAGAAACAGCGTTTTAGCCGGCCTCAAACACAAACTTTTGAAAACAGCCTCCAGAGTGGATTTTTTCCAAAACACTGCCGCCACCGTTGTGGTGTAAACAGCTAGCCGAAACGCTGACACCTATCTCCATGCTTACAACAGTGCAACAGTACCATTGCTACGATCATCATGGACTACTACGTTGTTCTTGTGCTGCTCAATCTGCTGACTGTCTTTAACAAAATGAGCATCTGTTGCTCAACTTCTACACTTAGCATTCACCAATTCGCCAGATAATTGTCCCATGGGGATCTACCATAAACCGGTTCTGGACAGTTACAGTGCCAACTACAGGCCTGGCATGCTTACTACAGCGTTTTCAGTCTCTTAGTGTTTTCGTGTAAATGCTGATTTTTTTCTCTGCATTTTTTTTCATTTTGTGGTGAAATACTGTCATGTAAACATGGCCTGAGAGTGCTTTAGAACAGAAGAGCATCCATCTGTTTCGGCCCCCGACTCCTCTTTTAGAATTAAATATGTTTTCTAACCACACAACCAAAGTCACAGTGTGGAGCATCTTTAGTGAATGGTTTTCCCAGAGAAACTGCAACTTTTGTCTCGCATGAATAAGATATAACGGTTCACCCATGCATCCAGATAGAAGTAGATGACCTTTAATGAAATGTATAGCTAGTGATTTGAGACCTGACCCTCAATAACCCTCTCTGGCACCCTGCCAGTTCTTAAGCAGTGGGTTCCCTGTAAGTCCCCTGGCTTGTCACTGTGGTGAAGTGCCTCTCCTGTGCCTCCATTAGAGCACATGCAGTGATAGCAGGTTTTCGGTCTACTGTGGCCACAAACTATAGCTGAGGCCCAAGCCATCGATCTATCTCCAGTAAAAGTGCTTATCTTTGGAGCCAGGCCCAAAGGCCCCCAGCACTTACAGTCCAGTCTACCCAGAGCTGAATCAATATTCACAGGGGCTGACACAGGAAAGAAAAGAGGAGAAAGTAGAGGAGGGGAGGAAAATAGAGGAGTAGCAGAGTAAAAACACAGTTGGCCCCATTTCTCACGCCAGCCAGCTAACATCTCTGTTTTAGTGCGTTGCTCCCACTGTGCATCCAGATGTACACAGCTGATAAGGGGGTCTACTCCACGGTCCAGTTTGTGTTCTATCAGTGGGTTCGTCACCAAAACTGGAGTGTGGGTTAAACTGGTTCTGTCCATCCCCTTGCTGTCAGCAGGCCAAGCAGTGCTCTTTTCCAACAGGCAGCCCCTCAGCCTGGCTCGCTGCCTTCTGCCAACCCAGCAGCCTTGTGAGCACCTCTGTAAGCACTCCTCTCCTCTTTCACAGCCGCATGTTTTCAAGCCTTCTCTCCTTCTCTCTCTTCTCTCTACTTCTGTCTCTCCTCTCCATCTCCCTCTCGGCCTCCCCTGTGGTGATATATGTTGTTGTCTCCATGGAACACTGGCTCGGAGCCAAACAAGCCCTCCCTCCTCACGGCCACCTCCTCGGTTCTGAGAACTCTACTGGACAACCCCAGTACCTCTGTGTACAGACCTATAGGAGCTCTGGTATGTGAGCCCCCCAGGGGTCAGGTTGCCCAGTTGAGTAACACAGCCCCATTTTATTTGTGACCACTGTACTTACTGTACTGACAGGGACACTGAACCCAATGGCGTGCAATGTTGATGTAACTTTGGCAGCGTCCTAGAAACTACATCTGATGGTATTTGTTTCATTTTACTGGATCTGGTCCAGGCATGTGTGCATACACATGACATCCAGGATAGAATTGACAATACTGTGTTTGGGTGTTCTGGCATTGCACCTAAAAAAAGAACATTAGGTACAGAAATAAACCTGATCAGCATGATTTCTCAAAGTGCAACAGTTTCACAAACTTAAAACTGGCTAATTTATTCTAAACTGAAATTTTAAATGCCACAAATTTATATTCATTGCTTCATGTTGCCATTAGAAGCATTAAAGCGAACATGAATACATCCTGAAGATGACTATCAGTGCAGTTAGAGTGTGTACAAACAAGCTAGGATCCAGGAAGTCTTGCTAAGGATCAGGGAGAGAGTGAACGATTAGCCAGAGTTTGTGGCAACACAAAAGCAATCTAACCCTCTAATCCTTTCCCTTGTTATCACTTAAATGCTAACCAAAGATGGGATATTTGTCTGAAGTTAAAGGCTGTGAGCTGATGGTAATGATTGTTAGAAAATCACATCTGCGGCTGACAGAAATAAGAGAGAAACACATCTCACACAAGGGTTGAAGAACAGCAGCTGAGAGTTTATTTTAATGCTCTTGGTTTTGGTGTTCGATCTTATATCAAAAAATGAAACCAACATGAGTCACATATCGAAGCTTGTGTTTGTCCAGTTCACTGAGGCAGCTGTAGGGTGATTCAGTCAGCGGGAAGAAGCCAACGCTCTGGTGTCTCAGTCACCAGACAAGTGGAAGTGGTTGGACCAAAACGGTGACTGGTGGGCAGTGAGGGCTTGGCTGGTGGGAAACCATTGTGTAGACTATGATTTCCTGTTTACTGGTGACTGTTTGTGAGGCTGTTTTTGAGGCTGAAGTTTTGTCCCACTTCTTCGCTTAATTTACTGTTTACATCCTCAAACACCACAGGACCTCAGGACAGACGTCTAGACACCAAAGAAGACGTAATAACTCTCTTACATATGAATATGACTGAACAGACTGAGCCGTAGTGAGCAGTGTGTACAGGTGAAATCTGCCAGAATAAGTCCAGTCTAATAAATTACCCGACTGACCTTTGACACAGGCATTCCAAGGAAAACCAGCACTACATGACCTTTACAAACTATGCGTAACCTTTAGTCCAAGCAAGTCAGTCGCCCTCAAAGTCCTAAGTGTCTGGCCCTGGCTGTAAGGGACTGACAGTTTTAGGTCATTCTGCTGCCAAGTCACTGAGCAGAACTATGCAGACTTCTCACTCTTCTATACCAGCCTGTAGAGTCCTTTCAAGGCCAACCTCAGGTTGGAATGAGGCCATAAGCTCTGCGTGCGTATGAGCTGAAGACGTAAAAAGAGACTAACGTTAAAGAGGTCAGATTTCAAAGAAACCGTACAGAGAGTGACGCCAAAAGCTGGGTCATGCACCGGTCCAAGCTGCAACTAAACTCTGAGCAGGCAGAGGCATCCTCTTAAGGACTTCCTGTGTACAAGTTTTGAGGCTTGTTTCAACTGGTTCTGACTTACCAAATCTGTAAGAGACTGTGATGGAATTAGACAATTACCTTTATGCAAGGACAAGGGGGGATTAGCTGAGTTAGCATTCTGCTGTGTCATACAGGGGGAATAAGCCTGGGTGCACCTGCTAGGTGCTCAGTGCAGAATTAACAGACACATTTGCACCAACCTGACTCTCAAGCCTCACTTTGAATCTCATTTAATTCATTTTCAAGATTTCCGACCAATCATGGTAAACTAGAGAGAAACGTAAAGCCCTGTACCTCCTACGTCTCCCCTCTTTCAGCTTTACCTCCAGAGGAAATATGTGCAGAGTGTTTTGGAAACTGGAGAAACCGCAGCAGCATGGTGCCTTGGTTGAGGCAGCATGAAAACTTTTTGACCTCAAACCTCTGCATTCCTGGTTTAGTGAGGATACCTAACCACACGGTAATGAAGGCTTTGAAACCACATTGTGTTTTGTTTTCACACTGGCTCTCGCTTTGACTGAAGTGCGCTGCCATTTCAGGTGCTCAAAGAAAGTACACTTATTCCCCTGCTTCCTCCCCTTCTCTCTGTTCTGAGTTCCTGGGGTCCACCATGCTGGCATCAGAATGTGTGTACACAATGTGCCCGGACTGGTCTCCTGGCAGCCGGACACCTCAAACTTTATCTGTAGCACAAGCTGACTTGAGAGAAATACCGTTTTTGACCTGTCAGCATGAGTTTGGCCTGAATTTTTACACTGCACATGCACACTGTGTTACACTCAGAGCAACTGCAGTGAGTCAACAAGAGAGAAAAGACAGAAAGTAACTCTAAATTTAGATTTCTCATTTCGTGGCAGAATTCATTTCTCTGGCTACATGACAACAAACTTCTAATATTCTCTGTGTTTGTGCGTCAGAGTACAAACAGAAGGGTGTGTGATTGTAACTTTGTGCCAGCTCTAGGGTAAGGCAGGCCAGCCTTTGACAAGAAAAAGGTTTTGTTAATACCCCTATAATACGTCACAACCCATCCTCAAAGACATGCCATCAGGACAATGACTGACATCAGAGAATCCAAACAGGGCTCGTTAGACCAGTTCATTCAAATTCCCAAGAGGCAAACCCATCCTCAGTACATGTGACAGTGTACAGTCTTCCTGAAGCACCAGCTCTGCTAGGACACACAGCTGTGAGTCATTGCACGAACTGAGAGTGATGTTCCAGGTGTAACTGGTTTATCAGAAAAGAAGTTAATAAACTGGTTTCAGTTTGAGCTGGTGTTTCCAGACACTTTAATGAATAACATGAAAATGATTTTAAGAAAAGGACAAAAAAGTTTTAATGTTTACTCTTGTTGATCTACAAAGCCCAGAACATTTCACTTTCCATAACACTTCAGTTCCATTCACTTCTTGTAAAGGAGAAAACCCAAATATGGTGCCCTGAAAATCTCATTTTAAACTAGTCTACACCCCTGAATCCAGAACTTTGATTTTCCAGATTTTATTTAAAACTGATCTTTCATCATTCATAGTCAGTGTCTGGTGTGTGCTTGCAGTATTAGGCAGAGAATGTATGACTCACCTGGACAATGTCCAGCACCATTCCAGCTGCCACCGTCCCAAACCCTGCCAGCAGGAAGGGGAAGACCACCTGCAGGCCGATGGTGAAGGAGGTCTCTTTCAGGGGCGCTGGTGGTTCTGGGCTGTGGTCCGTGCTGGTGTCGTCACTCTCGTTGCTCTGGCTTGCATTCTCAAGGAGCGCATCCTCCTCCCGCTGTCCTTTGGCATTTGCCCGGCAGTCCATTGCCACCACAATCTCAGCCCTCTCCTCATCCTCCCCGGTCTCACCTGCCCTCTCTGTGAAATTAGTGACTTCTGTGAGCTCAAACTCGCCCCCGGTGCCTGGGCTCACCTCCTCTGGGCCCTTGGTGAGGATCACCGGGTGGACGGAGCAGTTGGAGTTGAGGAAAGCCGGACCTAGGGGGCCTCCCTCTTTCTTCACCTCAATGGCCCCGGAGGACATGTCGATGTCGGGGACTTTGTCTTGTTCTTTCGACCAAAGTACCATGCGGAAGCCTTTCGAAGACAATGGGCTTAAAAAAGAAATGGTCTGGTCGTCTTGGCCTTTCAGTTTGGGGAAGTCCGAATAGAATTGGTCACCTGATCTGGTTTTGAACCTGATCAGTCCCACTGATTTATCCCATTAAAGAGGCTTAGACGGAGTTGGGGTCGCTATTAAAGACCAGGAGAAAACCGCTCTGTAGGAAAAAACCTGCAGCAAGGCACATGCAGCTGTGCACCTGCAGAGCCCGTGTTCCTGTCGGTGCTTCGGGAGCAAAACCAGTATGTTCTCCATTCACTGCAAGGTGCTCAGGGTGGGCCAGCAATAAAAAGAAGAAAGCATACTGTTTCAAAACAGCAGAGGAAGAAAAAAAGTAGAGGCTGAGGGACTCACCACAGAAATCCCCTCCAGTCACTTGGAATCAGTCTTTCAGGGTAAAGTTTAAGCTAAAGGAGAAGTACAATCACAGGCTTCCAGTCAGGGTGCAGTGCAGACTGGTCATGCTCTTGGTTCACCGATCATGTCAGACTGGTCGGTGTACTGGGCTGGGAATGTCTCACCTTACACCACGTGGCTTCTGGCAGGTTTCCAGGGGAGATATTTAAAGGCCTGCAGCATGAAGATTGAATTACGGGTTGCAGAAAATCACTGCATCTCCAAGCAGAGTGGGCGGTCACCTGGGGAAAGAACAAATTCATTTATCACTTAAATGTCAACATTACACCGCTCTGATACAGATTCATTTCCTATTATCAGTATCTTGCAGACTATGGTAGTCATTTGACAATAAAGTGTGGTTGACATCCTTTCATACTCCCAAATCTTTCAAACACTGGGAAAAAAAAACAGGTGACCTAAGAGACTTTCCATAAAGTTGCTAAAACTTAGTGGAGCTCAAGCCACACAGTTAGAAAAATGCGTCTGTTTATCTCACTGATATTACAGGAAAAAAGACCCATTCTAAATTCATTTTCACATAAGTTCCAGTTCTTTTTTACAATCCTCATATAAATTATCGAAATGAACAGATAGTACAACAGTTTCCCAAAATGTGACACAACTGCCAGAAATTTAACATAAATATTCTTCGAGTACTTCGCGTGATATAACTCCTGAAGCTCCGTATAACTCCACCACTCATTCAAGCCTCACAGTGTAAAATAAAGAAGACAAAACAACCGACACTGACATCATGGCAGACCCGAGGAGAGACAAACAACAGTGAGTTTAAAAACAGACTCATCCAGCGCCAAATTTCCTCTCGGCGGCTAAAAATATTCTAGCATTAACAGAGGTGCTGCGTACATCCTCTGGAAGCGGGTACGACACCATGCACCGTCAAAGCAGCTTCAAAGCACAGGAAACGGATCCTGCCATACCTTTCAAAATAAACTCCCAAAGCCCTGACAAGGACACGTTTTCTAACATTAGCCAAACAGTGCGAAAACCTGCCAGTTTACCCTAGTTTTTACTGTCCGAGTTAAACCTTTTTACGGCGGAATAAAACCTTTTACGGCAGCCTTTTGATAGATTATTTTGACAAATCATTTTTTTTTAACGGCACAACTCTGAACTGCTACTTTCATGCTAATATCTTAATATATGCTTTAACCTTATTTTTTTGACATATTATTTTTTTATTGTATTATTATTATTATTATTATTATTATTATTATTATTATTATTATTATTATCATAATTATTATTATGTTTTCCGCTTTTCAATTTATTTTTAATTGTTTTCTTTTAGCATGATTTGCTGATTTGTATCTCTGTTAAACACTTTGAGCGCTCCCTCTCTGAAATGTGCTATGTAAAGAAACTTGCTTTGCCTAAAACGTCACTCTCGAACTCGAAGGGTGACAAAATTTCATTATAGAATAAATGGGGGAAGAAAGTTTAAAATCTTAAAGACTGTAGGAGAAATATTGAGTAAAAGGCAGTGTGGTTAAACAATTTTAATTCTTTTCTTGGATAAATAATTTTCACACTCATTGACTTGAGTAAAAACAGCAATCCAACTCTCTCACACACAAAAAAACACTGTTCTACTGACACAGATGGAAAAAGTTGAATGTCTTCCTAAACTTGGCAGCACTGTTGGTTCTTATTCTGAAGGTTTACCGACGTGCGTCGTGTCTGAGTGTCGTTAACTGACGCAGCTTTCCTCCGCCTGCATGTTGCGACATCCGCACACAGACTTCTCCCCGCTGAAACAATCCTCTGTTTAGTAGTCAGGACCAATACCACCCGAACCCAACATGGCAAAGGCGTAAATTAGTGCTCCCCTGGTCAGCACTGAATAGACGAGCCCTCTTTTTCTTTTCTGCTGCTCATTTAAACGAGGGCAGGGGGCTTTCTGTTCCAACACCGGGCTGGAGCCCATGTCACTGCCACTATCACCACGAGTCTCAAACTCAAACATGCAAAATCAAATGCTACATGAAGTGCCATGATGTATGAGCACCACACAGCCAACACCTTAATTAGGGGTGGGTTTCGCAGAGTGGACAAGCGAGTGCCACATTCCGTTAGATAACTGTGGCTCTTAAAGCAGCTTTCTCGCTCCGTTCAATGAGAATTCCGCTTAAATGTCCAGCAGTGTAAAAATAAAACAGTCCCTCAGAGGAGCTTACCTTTAAGTGTCAGCAATCCGAAGAGAAGGAGCAGAGAACCCGGCGTGATGAGCAGGAACAGCACGCGGACTCGTGGCTGACCTCTTGGTTACGCGCTCAGGATGAGGCGTGGACGCCGGTGCGCACGCCTTATGTACGGTACCGGCTCCGCACAGCTGCTTTAATGGTTAATGGAGGTTAATGGTTAAACCCTCCCTCCCACGCGGTTAAGGCTGCTTCTACTAGTCTCTCCCGACCCCGTCACATTGCACCCGTCCACTGGCCCCCGCCGCCCGGCTGCTTTGATGCGCATCTATAATACACCCGTCCTGTGCAGGGGGCCAGGAAGCCAGAGGCGGGCCCTCCCCTCTCCACACTCTGAGCTGACGATACACACTCCCTCCTCCTCCTTCTCCTCCTCATACAGCTCACAAGCACGTCCCCTCCCTCAACACACTCCTATGTGTGTGTGTGTGTGTGTGTGTGTGTGTGTGTGTGTGTGTGTGTGTGTGTGTGTGTGTGTGTGTGTGTGTGTAAATTTGTACCCGTGTGGTGCCAGTCTCCTCCACGAGCCTACTAATTTACTAGCAGGGGGCAGAGATGGAAGTTTGAATTTAACAATGAGCTAGATTCCTGAATGAATGGGCACACACGCGTGTCACTACAATTTAACCGAGCAGGGCTGGATTTGAGTAATTGATCCACCAACAAAGAGGATAAATAAATGTGTTACATAATCCAGGTTTGCAATTACACCCCAGTGAATGAGGAGACACCAGAGGGAGAGATTATTTATTAAAACCACACAAGAATCGCTTATGAAACAGAAAAAAACTAACCTTGCTAAAATCCTCTAGTAATGTGCCTCTGTGTTTTGTTTTTAAGCCTTTGGGATGTCTTACAGTAAAAAAAAACCCTCTCTAAATTAAATAAATAAACTATGGAGCCAAAAATAGAGTTTTATATTTGAAACCTTGGCGGACACATTTTAGCTGCAAATGTACAGTATAATAATGAAGCAAAACTTTAGGGTGGTAAATTTTTTAATCTCACCATGGAAACAGGTGTGACCAGCTGCCCTCTGCCTGAGAAAGGAGAGTCACTCCTTTAAGCTGTTCCCCAAGAATTTGAAAAAGTTACTTACTACAAAAACTCTTGTTTTCTTTCTTTCTTTTTTATCTATCTATCTATCTATCTATCTATCTATCTATCTATCTATCTATCTATCTATCTATCTATCTATCTATCTATCTATCTATCTATCTATCTATCTATCTATCTATCTATCATGTCTGTATGATCTCCACTCTGATCACTAGGGATGTGATAAAACAATCAATGTATTAAAGTTTTGGGATTTTTGTTTAAATCTAGGGTCTGCAAGATTTTTCGTTACTTGTTAGTGACGACATTCAAACTAGGCTGCTCTTCTTTGGTTCAGTGCCAGCAGCAGCGCACACCCACAGTCTTTGACCGTGTCTACATGAACACACTCATAAGCCTAGCAACCACTTGTAGCATCGCGTTTGTATGTGAGACTCAAGAGCCTTGCACCTGACTTAACATGTAAGCACAAGCTAATTATGGGTGTTTGACACATACCAACTTGTGTTGCTGTTCACTCTGAGCTGCTCTGCAAGTGCCTGAAAGCAAATGAAAGTTGAGCCAACTTTACCCTCATTTAGCAAAAAGCTTTATCTGTTTGGTGTTTTGTTTCACTTTGGTTGTGTTTTCCTTGCTCCATGCTGCGTCCATTATCACTGCTGCTCAGGATAATTTTTTCCACTCGCAATCATCAACACGCAAAGTCACTTATGCGCTGGGTGTCCTGTGATTGGCTGAGGTAACCACATCTACTTTCCACCTGGAAAAGTCCTGAAACAAACAAAACATTAACATACAGGCAGAGGTGGGGGGTTAAGGCAGACACAGACACTGACACACATGCATAGAGGCCCAGACAATGAAGAATTATTCCTGTAAAAGTTGGCATGGTATTTCTTAAGGAAATCCTTTAATGGCTTCAAATCATGTTTTTGTTTTGTTCAAAAATCTTTTTTAAAAGTTCAAATCTTTCATTTAAGTCTTTGTTTACAAGCTGAATGAGTCCTAATAACTGACCCAAATGTAATGTGCATTTTTTGGGGGAATATGGTTCCCTGATACAATCTGTAGATATCATCGTCATCATTTAACTTTTTACATGGTCTGATGTGAAAAAGCAAACTAAAAATAACAAAAATCAAATCTGAATCTGGGAAAAGCACGTTATTCCAGCCCGACTGATCACGGCTTGCAGATCAATGTGCTGTTGAAATGATCATAAATCATAAAATAAATTTCCACTCTAATTCTGACAGCTTATTTTCCTGTTTTCCTTCCTGTTCTTTTATTGCTCTAATGATCCCTCGTGTCCAGTGGTATTATAAAATAATTACTTTTTAATGTCCTTGTTCTTTATTGATGTTAACATTTGCTCCACATTGTGTACTCTTTTGATATATGAGCAGTGATTTTCTTATTAATGGAAAGCAGCCTGTGTTTCGTGTTGTCAGACAAACAACTCTCAGCTTCGACCCCTTAACGCCGCTCCTTGGAGATTAGCAGCTTTAACAACATCCCTGGAGGATCTGGAGCTTTGTTGTGCTTTTTGCTTGTTGCTAACCAGTCGTTGTGCTCAGCATCAGCAACTCCAGCGTCACTCAGAGAGCGGAGGCTACAACCCCACCACATCCTTCCCATGCTTCCAGCGTGGTGAGCTAGGCCAGTAAATCAAGGAGGGTAAACATCCAGTAATGATGGGTATGAGACAGTCACACTGTGGCACGCTGTGGTTTCTGGTTGACTGGGTCTAGGTGTGTAGGTGCAGGCCCAACGGAACAAAACTAAGGTCTGTGGTGGTATTACTCATAGATGCAGAGTTTTTGTAAATAAATTGCATGTTTTTTGACTCATATATGATGGAATGTGAGAGAAGAAAGTGGGTGTTGATGGCCTTATTCCATATTGTTTTCAAACCCCTTGCCGTCTTGTCTCTGTTGCTGACAGGTCAGCCATTTACCACCAACCTTAAGTCCTGTGTCCGCCAAATGAAATGTGGTCAAAATCAAAAACATCCAGTCAGAATCACATCAGAGACCAATGGTTTTTGCCACATTGTCAACAGGAAGAGGTGAAATCATTAACTTAAATGTACCTGACTCCTCTCTGTGGATAAATCTGGTTTTACTTTGGTGACCTGTGCTATTTAGAATTAGTATGGATTCGGACCAATCAGAATAAAATATTTAACACAGCCAGGTGATTAGTTAGAAATCACGGTAATAATTTGAGATGACTTTAAGGTAATATTAACATACTTAAGGAAGTCAACTTATATACCCTTATATACCTTATATATATAGACTTAATGTGGGAACGGAACACCATTGCCCTCCTGAAAAAGGCCCAGAAGCGGCTGTACTTTCTTAGGCAGCTGAGGAAATACAGACTGTCCAGGACCGTGATGGCCCAGTTTTACACAGCCATCATAGAGTCCATCATCACCCACTCCATCATCACCTGGTTCCCCGCTGCGGCGGCAAAAGATCTTGCTAAGCTGCAGCGGGTGATACACATGGCTGAGAAGGTGATAGGCTGCCCCCTGCCCTGTCTGAAGTCCCTCCACGGCTCCAGAGCACTGAGGAGAGCTAGAAAGATTATGGCAGACCCCTGACATCCTGGCCATGGTCTTTTCACTCTGCTGCCCTCTGGAAGAAGGCGGTGCCTGCCGAAGGCTCTGAAAGCACACCATAGACTCAGTTTCTTCCCCTCAGCCACCAAGCTGGTCAATGACTCTGCCCCCCCTCCCCGCCCCTAAGTGTCACCGGCACTTCTGTCACCGGTTTCAGATTTATATTTATAAACATACACTGGTCCTCTCTACTGCACGTTATATTTATTCATGCCACTCCTGTTGCACTTGTGGTGCTTGTTCTTTTGTTGTTTATTTGTTTTTGTTCTTGGTCTTGTTTATTTGTGAAAAAAGTACTTGTTTTTAAATACACACATGTTGTTACCAATACAAATTCCTATGTGTTAACACAAATGGCAAATAAAGGAATCTGAATCTGAATGAATCTGACCCTCTTGCCTAGATTTCACCAGCCAATGGATATCACTGTTATGTCTTGGGTAAATATGAAGCGACCAGCAAACTCAGCAAGCACAGATACTGGAAAAGGTGAGGAAGAGTAACCATAACATTTCAACAAAAACAAATACTTCTGTTGTATAAATCTGTAAAACACAGAGATTTTAGAACAGCAGATTACCGACTTACTATTCCACAACAAGTTTTTTTTTTTTTTTTTAAGGTAGGATCTGCAGTAAGTTTTGTTACTTGTTGATAAACAAAACATTCAAACCAGGCTCCTCCTCCTTGGGTCAGTGCCAGCAGCAGCGCACACCACCAGTCTCCGACCGTGACTACTTGAACTCACTTACTGGCCCGGCAACCACCTGTAGCATCATGTTTCTTCATGGGAGAGACTCAAGAGTTGTGCACCTGACTTATTTTGTTAGTGTTATGACCTATAAGTATGTATAGGAAGATCAGTTGGGCAGAAGAGGGTATGCTACAGTACAAATAAGGAAGTACAGTATACATAATATTATTTTTGACTTGTTTAATCTGTTAATTAAAAAAAATGATAAAGGTACTTTAATTTCATGTTAGTTTGCTCAGAAACTGAAAAGTCCTTCTTAATTCCTTTGATTTTTTTTATGTGTGACGCTGTTGACCTGCGTTTGGAGGTGACATGACAGGTCAAAGCACTTGTATGCTGTGTCTTTGTTGCGAAGGACTGGATGATTCTGATGGAAAATATATATTTTTTTAAATGCAGCACCAGGAAGATTAAAGTTGCCAAATGGAAGAAAAAGTCCTGGGTGCAACAAAAGCACAAGCTAATCACGAGTATGACACAAACCAGGTTTAGAAAAAAACTTTATCAGTTTGTTGTTTTGTTTCACTTTTGGTTGTGTTTTTCTTTTTCTGTGCTATGTCCACTTCTGTAGCTGCTAAGGATAATTTCTTCCACTCACAATTATCAACACGCAAAATCACTTGTGCACTGGGTGCCCTGTGACTGGCTGAGGTAACCATGTCTACTCTCAACCCAGAAATGTCCCAATACAACCAGAACATCAACATACAGGCTGAGGGGAGGGTTAAAGGGAGACACAGACACTGACACACGTGTATAGAGTCCCAGCAGTGACGATTGAGCAGGATTAATCCGGTAAAAGGTTACATCTTATTTTTTGGGAAAACCCTTTAATTTGATGAAACTTCAGTCATTTACAAGTTTTAAAACAAAAGAAAACCGGAATTACGTTATAAAACCCAGTAACCATTAAAAGTCCTAAGATTACGCCATGGAATAAATCATCTTCACAGACCAATAACCAAACCTAAACTTGTTATTCTTTGATTCTTATGTCTCACATGTTTACATCAGGGAATATTTGAAATCATCTAGCTGTGAACCAGAGCCTCATGTCTCATGAAGACACAGCAGCTTTGTCTTCCAAGAATCAGGTTTAGTCTGTTGTGAGCTAACACAGAGTATCAACTGGGAGATCTCTTTAGCGCGGTAACAAAGATTTACGGGGGTTCCTCTGGGTTTCAGTCATCAAAGATTTCCTGCTAATTCTGTTAAACTGCTTCCTGGAACTGTGATCTGTTTAGATAAGACATCCTCCTCCAGTATGAAGGTTTAAGAGTTAAAAGGGTTTTACAATGGATGTGGTCTTGAGAGTCTTGAATTTTTGAACCACATTTTTATCTGTTGTTTCACTTGTAATAAATTGTAATTCTTCATATTACCATTACCCTCTGTACTTTTTTAATTCCTGTACTGAAGGAACAGAACAGCAGAGACAGGGTTTAAGGATGGCATGTGTAAAATGTCCTGATGTAAACCTGGGGGCCAACATTTCGTGGACTCTAGCCTCTGTACATGAGGCCAAAGGTTTGACCACAGAGCTAAACCTACAGCCAACCCTAACACGGATTTTAAACAGCACAGGTTTTTATTTGCTGCTTCTTTTGCAGCTAAATGTGAAATATTTACCCAAAGAGATTGCTTATAAACCAGCGCTCACACTTGTGTTATTATACAACTGGTTGTTATGAAATGAGTTTCATCCTAGGAGTGATGATGCTGCGTCCTCCCCTCGTGAGATACTTAAACACATCCAAAATCATTAAACAGATGTCAG
Organism: Halichoeres trimaculatus; assembly: GCF_033239565.1. NCBI lineage: Eukaryota > Metazoa > Chordata > Actinopteri > Labriformes > Labridae > Halichoeres > Halichoeres trimaculatus. Next base: position 9,217,580 of record NW_027437179.1, on the reverse strand, counting down.
AGAAAAGTCAAAAACACATCTGAGGTGGAGCACTCTGTCATTCATTGATACCAGAGGGTATCTGTTTGGCAGCATTTCTACTTGGAATGTACTAATTAACCAAAAATGTTAAAACATTCATGCACCTGTGGAGATTCAAAGCATGGCTGTTGTTAATATTTTTATTTTTTCAAAACATCCCAGACTATGCTATTAAATGTTGGTGATAAAAACAATGACTCATTAAGAGTCTGGCTAGAGATTTAGAGCCGCATTGGGCTGGGAGCACCAGAGGTTTTTCACAAGCAGAGCCTAGTGGGTGAAAAGGAGTGTAGACCTGTATGAGGGACCCCAGGTAGGGAGGAGCCGTTCTTGTCACTGTTTTGTAAGCCAGAAGAAGAGCTTAGATTTTGATTGGAGCTGCCACTGGAAGCCAGTGAAGAGAAAGAGGCCTGCTAGAAGAGAGTCAATGCATGAAACCACAAGGGCCTGTACCAGAAGCTGTTGTGTCAGGTAAGGTCTGATCCTCCTAACATTTTAAAGGGCATATCGACAAGATCCAGCAATCAAGGCCACATGAGCTTTAAAGGTCAGCTGGTCATCAATCATGACCCCCAGATTTCTGGCAGAGTTTGTGGCACAAGTTGATTGGAATTGATCAGGACACTGATCTGTGGATGAACCAAGGGGCTTGTCACCAAAACTTAGAAAAACTGATCATCATCTGTGAATTAGATACACAGCAGTCTCCCATAGTACGATATGGACACAGAATATTGCTTTGAAGGATGCTGACATCTCAGGCCGGTGGGGCTGAGGCACGATGCAGAAGTTTTCTGGCTGATAAAGCTACTTGGACTGATGTTTCACCCTTTCTGCAAACAAGAGCACACAATTAGCTAACCAACAAAATGTCAAAGATTTGTCAGGTTGCTTAAGTGAAAAGGGCAATAGATTCCAGTGTAAGTGTTAGTGTTAGGTAAGTTCCCCCTTGACATCCTTCCTCTGCTAACAGTCAAAGAAAAAAAAAGAATTCTGAAGAACTTCTCACATTTTACCAGAGCAGCAAGTCAGTCAGCCTTTAAACATCAAAGAATCAATGAATCAAAATTAAAGTTCTCTAAAGTATAAACACTTGAATATAAATCGTGATTATTACAACAAGTTTTGTAGGATACTAGAGAAAAAAATAGCTAAATAGCTCAGAAGAAGGAAGGCAGCCTGAGACCTATACTGCAGCCAGCCACCAGGGGGAGCTCTTAAAGTTATGTGTTTTCCAGGGATAACTATCATTCTTTGTGTTATCCATAGACTGTATAATAAATGAACAAAGTCTCCATAATGTCATTGGTCTGTTTTGAAGCAAATAATCGGTGGGGGCCATACTGGAAATGGGGCGGGCTTTGAGCCTCCACACTATCAGCTATAGGGCACCTGCCTGTCAGTCAGCTGAGCTCTGCCTCTGATCAGTGTTGGGAGTAACAGTGTTAGTAATACTGTTACTTTTTTCCAGTTATGGGTAATCTAATTAATTACTATTTCAAACATTATAACACCATTAGGGTTACAGACACTGAAATGAGGCGCAAAACTACGTATCCCACCTGGCTCACTCAGCCAGGCATTAGACGGGAGCTGCAAATAAAATGTGGGGGAAAGCGGCAGACACACAAGTACTGATGAGAACAATCATGTTGACACATTTTTTTTTTTAACAAAGAACTGATGCTAAAGTAAACTTTTCAGTACCAAATATCACACAGCTACCTGTGTGCGTCTGTGTAACCTGCAGTCAGAGAGGATCTCATGCAGCATCTTTGGATCAAACCAACTGGAGGGAGAGGGTGGATGCTTTTCAAGGTTTGAATGTAAGGCACAAGAAGACGACTTGTTTTGACAAAAACTATTAGAGATGGCAGGACCAGACTTAAAAATAAGGGGTTAATCAGGAGAAACTGCAAGTTAGGAGTGGAGCGAGAGACAGGGTTAAAAAGAAGGAGAATCCCTCCTAAGTCAGAAGTGTTGGTAGGTCTATCTGACCTGGCCCACTCAGCCAGATTTAATATGGGCAAATATCAAGCGGTCTTGTCGGGTTAAACCTGGCCTTTTCAGGATGGGAGAAGGCCTACAGGCACTACATTAACTTTGCTTTTCAGTACTGAAGTACACAGACACAATTTCAATGTCATAGATGTAAAAGACAAGAACATACATGTGAAAATTGATCCCAGAGCAAAACCTGCTAAAAAAACTCTTTTTTTTTTTTTTTTTTGCAAAATTAGAGTTTTTTCAAAAAAGTAACGTAATAATTACTTTCCATCATAACTAATTACATTTATAAATGAGTGATTTCTTTACTAATTCAATTACTTTTCTGGGAAAGTAACCAGTAAATATAGCTAAAACCAACTGATCAAATAAATCAGTGCGTCATTGATTGAGCAATATAATAGTTTCTCTGGATTATATCAAAACAATTCATCATTTCAACAATGTCACTGTATCAGTTTAGTCAGGACAGTTTAGGAAGGGGAAAGATTTATTTATTGTCTTTTCTTCTCGACTGATGCAGTTCCTACTGATCTTTGAGGAACTGGTGTATTTCCAAACCTGTTACTTCTCTGGAACATGTGTATTCGTATGCTACACGAGCTCCCTGCTGCACATTGTATGCGCTCCTGCAGGAATGCAGAAGAAGGAGAATGGAAACTCACGGGTTGTCCTTAAGAGGATTCAGGAGCTAAGAGGATTCATTTCTGGATTCAGTACACATGACACTGTGCTAAACAGATGGATGACTTTATATGAGTCAAATTAGATTAATCACAAACAGCTTCATAAGAAATGCTTATTGTATGTGTATGTTAACAGTGATGCACACAGGCTGTTTATGAGGCTGGGAATAAATGTAACAATAAGGGGACCTGATGTACTCCATGAGGCGCTGGCAGCCTTTTAAGGAGGATTTTGTAAAGTGCTTCAGTTTTTTCTTTCCTTGGATGTCTGTACATCTTAGGGTATGTGCATGCAGGCTGGGTTCTAACCAAAAGTAATTGAAACAGGTAAAAAAGAAAAAAAGCAGATTGACCAATAGGACGATTCACGGCTCCAAGCAGTGGGTGTCAGCCTTTTTAAGTCAATACCCCTGAACAGTAATACCATAGGTTTTTGTAGCCATACCCTTGTAGCTGCAGCACATCCAGTTTTATTTATAAGGCTTTTAAATATATGTGAATACCATGAAGGCTCAACCCCAAGTCTTCCCCTGCAGTCATAATGCAGCAATCACGCTGTCAGTCTGAAACAGCATTAAAAAAAAATCTGTCACAAGTACAGGGGATGCATGTTATCCAGTCAAAATATATAGTATCTCTAATTATCTAAAAGCGCTTATTTAAATCCAGAACAATCTGGAAACCTCCTTAAAATCTGGAAACCTCCATTGCGGCTTGGACTCAGAGGTTTAGAGTCAGTGGCCAGGGGGGTCACAGAAATTACAAAGTTCAAAATCACAGACATTCACATTATGGGGTTCAAACCATGATGAGAAGTAATTTCACCCTTTAACAGTTTATTTCCTGCATTCTGGTAAAATGTTTCTTTTGACAATTTGTGGTAGGAATTAATGTGCATTCAAAATGAATACACAAATTACAAAACATGAATGTCACAGTACCAGGCACTGAGCTACTGAGCACTGAGCTCACATTCTGGTAAGATTTGAGTGATTAAGTTTCACATGTTTTAAAAAGTGAATTTGTCATAGTCCTTTATAATGAACAAAGAATTCAATTCAATTTCACATACCTGGTGAGAAAAATAAACCAACAAAAAGACAAACCTGGAAGAAGTAACAGTTTTTCTTTGGTGTGGATGGATTCATTTAGGTGCCAACGTGCCAGCTCAATATACTAGCTTGATATGTGACAAGACATTAGCAAAAAGCAAGGAAAAAAAAAGGAAGTTGAGCAATATTATCAATATATGTCAAATTCAAGTATGATTTCAAAAGTTTCATTTTTTTACAAATTAAAAATAATTAAAATAATATAATTTTAATTATTTTTTTTTGAATTTTTTGACATTTCAAAATTGTTGAAATTTTTGAGATTTATATTTAAATGTCAAAACTTTTATTTAAATTTTAAAATTTTAGGAATTTTTCCTAATTTTTAATGATTTCTTTTTTAATTTCGATTTCAATTTTTCTTTTTTTGTCTATTTTTTTTTTTGCCTTTTCTTTTTAAAGTAATAAACTATCATATCACATATAGAATTGCACACATTCATAAACGTCTTGTTTTTTGATATTTATTCACTGTTTTTTGCTATGGCATTTTATTTACTTTATACTCTTTATTGTGAAGATACATTTGATTTTGTGGCTCTGGAATGATTTGAATCCAGGTGAGGTGAGGAAAAATAGCTCCTTTGAGAGTAAAGGTTGCACCCACCTGGTTTAGAGTTTTCCGTAGAGATCCTTGCTGAAAAAAAAAAACTAAAAAACAGATAAATTAAGAGAGCTTTATGAAATGTTTTGGATGAGTGGGGAAATTAAAACTTTTGAAAAGTGTCGTTAAGGTTAAAGAAGTGGGTTCTTCTGCCACTTATTGACTCATATACAACAGTTTATTTTCACAGATTTGATGCTTTGCATTTAGAGTTTTTCCCCTCTACTTTCGGATGTTGATCCAGACATTAAACAAAGGGACTCTTGAAAAACCAGTCTACATAGAATTCCAGACTTTCTCACAGACACGTATACAGTTCTTCAGTATACAACTGGCTCCACTAACTTAACTCCTCGCTTGATGTTAATTAGTACTGATAAGATTTTCTTTCTTTCATTTCTTGTGATGACATAATGTGAATGTTTTCTCAGTAAAAGTGACACTTAGAGCTGTCACGCCAGAGACAGGATGTGGAAAATTTGACTCAAAGCTGAAACGAAAATCTAGGTTAACCCCCTTGATGCCTGTTGTCGCAAATTTGGGACGTACCCTTCAGGTCTTGATGCAGCTGAAATGACCTTTGTATCTCATTATTACCTATTGATTCATATTCTACACATACCAAAGATCGTATAAGATCCACTATGTCACAATATATTGTTCAGGGGATGAACTTCTCATGTCTATTTATATACAGTCTCCACTTGATTTAACAACTGCAAGGAAGCAAAAACAAATACAAACAATATATTTTTTGATTGTTTATTAATTCCGGCAATAAGGGGTTAAAGTCAACACTCTACCTGACAAAATGGGTTAAACCTGGGACTCAGAGTCTAGAAATGCAAAGATAAAACCCTTCTCAATAAATGCCAGCCCGCTCATACTGTAAGTCTGATGATGTGTGGACATAAAGTGTAATATGCCATCGTGATAGTTAATGATCCTCCCTTTCTAAACCAGGAAGTGAGGTGACAACGGAAAAAAAAAAAAAGCTGGGCCCCAGCAACGCCTCAGCAGAGTGGCTGTCCCTGGCAACGGCAGGGGCCAGTTTGTGCCAGTTTTGGGCCACTTCTGTCCCAGGGCTTCTTTGAGGGTAGAAGAATGTCAGGGGGGAGATTTGGAAACGTTCCCTCAGCTCAGGATGAATGGCTGTCCACCAAACACACACCCATGCTCTCTTTCTCTCTGTCTCTCGCATGTTCTCCAACCTTCCTCGTCGATGCGCAGCCAAAAGCAGAAAAGTGACCCAAGCTCGAGTGTTCACTTCTCTCCAAAGAGTCTTTACAAGCTCAACTAGCCTAGCTTTAACCTAGATCCAGTCACATCAGCTCATCAGACAAATGAGCTCTTGTGATAGCAGATTTCTTGACAGGTGGGTTACGGTTTGGTCTGGGCACAGGGCACTGAGAGGAAGTCAGATGGAGCTTGAAACAAAGTTGTGACAGAACAGACAGCAAAGTTTGGACAGGGAAAACTGAAAGAGGCTGTGAAGTTAGAGTAAACTTTATCAGGCTGCTACTTTCAGTCAGGCAATCACCAACAGCAGCAGAAGTAAAAGGTTGCAGGGTACTTTCCAGGATACATCAGCGAGTTTATTTTTTCATTAATTTGAGATTTAATGATTTTAGATTCCTGCACAGATATAACAGGAACTTTTTTTTTTTTTTAAATCAAAACATCAATCCAAAAAAGGACACTCTTCTTCAAGTATCATCTATTTTCCTGGGGGTATTTTTCTGTGTCCTCCATGTGACCCCCACCTTTAGACCATGTGAGACTCTCAACACATTGTTTGGTGAATCACGTGACTAACATCAACAGCTGAAGCTAGCTGTAGGCTAATTCAGGGGTTTCCTAAATTTGTCACCTATGGCTTCTAAAGTAACAGTGCCAGAGACTCACGACCCATACTGTCCTTTCAGAGGGTTTGATGTTGCTTCCTGTGGTGAGGAAGCAAAACAACATAAAAATCCTGAAATCAACCATATATATATTTTTGTATTTCAAATGAGGATTTGACTGTAAATTGATATCAAGCGGTGGGCCATATAAAATGGTGTGGCAGGCTGTGTCTGGTCAGCTGGCTGTAAGTTTAAGAAAACTGAAGTGTATTGAGAGTAGTTGCCATGTTGAAAATGCTGATTCAACCTTACTTTCCATCTAACATGCACAACAAAAAAGGTGGAGTAGTGCAGAGCTTTGTGCCTCTTTGCTAACAGCTGTTCACTTGCTTGTCAGTCAAGTTAGCTATGCCTGTAAATAAATTCAGAGCAAGGCTGAGCAAATGTTTATTTTTAATGTAAAGATTTGTTTTTGTAAAGAAGTGTATATCTTTTTTTTTTCTAAGGCTTTTGCAGCAAGCTTCAAGTGGACTCTTGTGAAACTGCAGTTTTTGTAACATCTGAATCAGTTCGATTTCTCAAGATCATACATACATACATACATATATATATATATATATATATATATATATATATATATATATATATATATATATATATATCTATATCTATATATATATATATATATATATATATATATATATATATATATATATATATATATATATATATATATATATGTCCAGGAGGTGCTCAACTTATGTTGTTTCGGCTTTGCGACGCCAATAAATATTTGTATGTAAGAAATGAGAGGTTTCAAAGTTATGCCGCTCTGTTCGTAAGCTCCTACAACACGTACTACTTTTTGACGCATATGAATACACAGCTATGTAAAGGTACACCAACAAAGGTGCATCGGCAGTCATCCGCATCGTCCACTCTGTCTCAAGTCATATCACAGTGTAGATTGTCAGTGTTTGTGCTCCGTGATTTTTTTGGTGTCCTCAGCTTATTCGCATTTTGGACACAAAAAAAAGGCAGGATCTGTTTTCCCATTATATAAAGTATAATACATGTATTTGAATTGTTATTTAGAGATTTAAGGGGGATTTGGGGTAAAAAATCTGACTTATGCCGAATTTCAGGTTACGACGTGTCTTAGGAACGGAACTTCTTCGTAACTTAAGGACCGCCTGTATGTATGTATGTATGTATGTATGTATGTATGTATGTATGTATGTATGTATGTATGTATCTATATATATATATATATATATATATATATATATATATATATATAAATATGTATGTATGTATGCAGACATCTTGCCCCCTTACCCCCACTTTGGGCTAACTTGTTGAGGAAATCTTTTAAAATTGGCTGCAAACAGTTAAAAACGAAACACTTTGTCATTAAAAAATAAAATTAAATGAAATTAAATAAAATTAAAATGAAAAAAAAAAATCTTCACAAGACCTTCAGAAGATCTGCAGAAATTATAAGGTCATCTCAATAGGATCTGCTGACTGGTTAATGACAACTTGACGGTCTGCCCTTAGCTTTGCCCACAACAAGCCTCTGGAGGATCAGGCCAATCAGAAGGCAGAGGGTTTGTGAAGCAGGGAGCCGTAAGGAGACGGCAAGTAAAACAAAGTGTTTCAGGCAGACGCTAAAATAGAAGTTTTCTAAAACACTAGTGTGATGTAAAATAGGGATTGTTCTAACTGTAATTCCTGTAAGGATATTGCAGTGTAACCAGTTTGTTTCTTGAAAAGAAAAAAAAAAGAAAGAAAAAAAAAAAAAAAGCCCTGACTCTAAGCTTTATTGTTGAACACTGTTAAGTCTCCACAAAAAAAATTATCTTCATCAAGTTGCTTCAAAGTAAATTAAATGATTTTTTTTCTCATTTATACATGTAGAGGATATTAGTAAACATGAAAAAGAGTGTTTTAAACAAATCCAGTCAGAAACGATTTTGCTCGTTTGGTGATGGAACTGAAAAAATGTTTTTGGAGCGCTCTGACGTGTTACAGGAAAGTATAAATTAAAAAATAAAATAAAATAACTTTTATTTTCTCTTATTTACAGAGATGTATCTGAATCTGATTCTTTGGTAATGTAGACACACTCCCAGTCAGACTTTTACATAAGGGTCATTGAGAAATGACCACGGGGGCTCACAGTGTTTAGGTGAAAAGTGTCTGTCCTGACCCATGACCTCTGCAGGCTTCAGAAAAGAATAATGTCTGTGCTTCAAAGAACAACATCGTCCCGATGTTCCAGGTGAAAAGACCTTTCTGTCAAACATGGAAAAATGATTAAAAAGGTGACTTATTCAGACAGAGACTCCGTAAGAAGGAAAACTTGCTGTCAATGGAAGAAAATTCAACTTGTGGGACGTTAGAGAATAACAAGCAGCTTTACCGATTAACTGCTCCTCTCCTCTATGTGTGTGTTTGAGTGTGTATTCCTATGGTTGGGTGAAGAATAACTTCCTGATGGTCACCTATTAAACACAGCATACATCATCATCATCCTCACTTCATGGAAGGAAGAACGTCTGAGGAATGGAGACGAGCGGTTTCTTTCAGGTCAGACAGGAGGCCCCATGAAGCACCACACCGGTGTTTTATCAAGATTTATCACAATGCCTGATCGTCAAACTGCTGACCGACTCTAAGTCAGGATTAACCTTGTTTAACTAATCCATCAGGACTGTCAAAGGTGTATTTACTCTGCAGGTTATTTTGAAAGAGCATAATGCAGCCTGAGTCATGATCCTTTAAACTCCAGCTCAGAGTCAAGTAAAATTTCCTCTTGAACGGTTGCCTGTTTTCCAAATAAAGATAAAACGTGGGCTCATCCTGTGTTTGAGAAATGGGTGGTGGTAAACATCATTATAATCCTTTGATATCAGTCGGGAACACAGGTTGATTTAAAGGTGGAGGACATGATGAGTCCTGTGAGGCATGGGTGTGTGTGTGCCACGTGTCTATATTAATCATTGTGTGTGTGTGTTTCCACAGACTAATCTGTTTTTCTTTCTTTTTTTTCCAAATCAGGAATCACCTCAGCAGCAGTTTTCTTTTCTTTTTATTTTATTCTATTCCAGAAAATCTGCATTCAGTATTCTTCAAACTGCACAGTTTTGATAAACCAATGATTTTCTCTTTTAAAGAAGGAAAACAGAAAATCCTGTTTTAACCTCTCTGACTCGACTGACAGGCAAAGATTTGAGATATGACCTCAGCTGATGAATTGACAAAGAAAGGGTTAAATAAATGATCAAAAGGACCCCAAACATATAAAAATAGAATGTGAATGTGATCTCCACAAAAAAACTGATGAATACTCTGAGCTAAATAAAAAATAACCTTGTGTTCAGGAAAACTTAAAAAATTACTGATCAAAAGGAGCATTTTTAGGATCTAATGTTAACTGTGTTTCGACCAAAAGAACTATGTGCTTTTTGACTGCCAGAACTTAGTTCCAGGGTGTAAACTTACCTCCAGAAACTGACCTGCCTAGACAGGCGTACTTTCCAGATGTTCTGGAACTTTTTGGAGCAGGGCCTGCAAGCTGAGTGTTGATTTGTTGAGCATGCTCTATGTTTCTATTTCCTCCTTCCTTTGTCCACAATAAGATGACACCCAGCCATGATTGGCTTGAATTAAGGACTCCTAAGCTGTGGTCTTCTTTGAGCCTGATAGTGTGAATGTGTCTCTGTCAGCTCCCGGTGTTACAGTTCAAAGAGTGACCCTAAAAACTGGAAACCTTCATCTGAACGGGTCAGTGAATATTCAGTTTACAACAGCTGCTGAAACACAGAATCCTCAGAATTAAAAAACAAACAAACAAACAAACAAACAAAAAAAAAACGTTATTTATCCCTAAGGGGTCAATACACTGAAAAAAAATGTTTTGTTGAATTAACCCAATTTTATTATTTTTAGCAGTTGCACGCAATATCTTTATCTAGATCTAGATAATTTATTTAATCTTAATGTACATGTTATCTTTAAGTTATTTCAAATTAATAGCATTTGTTGTTGTAACTCAAATACACATGGTAGACTAAATTAACTAAATTGTATTGTGTTGCCTTTACAGCAATAAACCTTTTTTATTTGTGTACATTCAAATCAATTGATTGGTTCATTAAAACATTATAAAATTGAGTTCAATGTGATTTAACATTTATTGTAGTACTTGGTCTTTAGTTAATATAACTAATAGTGTTAAGTTGAGTTTACTTTATGTCTACTTGTAAATTTACTTGACAGCCTATTGAATTGACTCATTATAAACTGTGAGTGAGGAGGGAGTGCAGTGGATATTAGACCCTGCTGTTCATTTAGATGTTAACCTTCCAAGGGCACAGGCTTTCTGTGCTCCACATGGCATGGACTTTCTGTCTGTGCCCTGTGGCATGAACCGTGTACCTTTAAGCATGTTTAATATTTTATATGTAAATAAATGAGATGTGTTGATGGGCTAAAATTATGATCAGAAATGACAAACTGGGTTTTGTCTTCAGTTACATTCAAATTACCATTACTGAGAGAGTATTTTTATTGGAGCCCTCACTGTCGTGGAGCACAGACGGCCAGGCAGCCGGGACAAGCAGCCTATGCCGTGGAGCACAGCCAAGCAGCCTATGCTGTGGAGCACAGCCAGCCAGCCAATCAGCTAGCGTAGTGGACCACAGACAGGCAGCTGGTCCATGCAATGGAGCACAGACACACTGTCCCCGCGTAGTATCTTAATGTGCATCAGGGTCTCATATCCACAGTGTTCCCTCCTCACCCATGGTTTTTCCGTTTGGGTTTTGCAGATTATTGAGTTGAAACAACTTAAAATTTTAAGTTGGATTGATGCAAAATGTTGATTTGAGAAGAATTAAAATATTTAATTTATTTGACTCATTAAGTTGTGTTAAATGAACTTGTTAATTTCATTTCGAATAACTTAATTTATTGAGGTGTGACCAATTGAAGCAATTGATTGAAGTTGGTCCAACTACTTCTTTTTATTAGTTGTAGCAACACAGAATTTGAAGTTGATATGATCCACTAAAATACATTGGGAACCTTAACTTAAAAATATTGAGTTGGATTGATTAAAAAAATTACATCACTTCAACTGATTGAAGATTCCCTTTTTACAGTGTAGTGGAGCGAAGAGAGGCACATTAAAGCGGTAAGGGGGTGCATTCTTGTTTAGTTTTACATATGTCAGATAAGCATTTAATGACGATCTAAGCTGTTCAAGAAGAATGCATCCTGCTGAAAATCCTGAGCTGAACCATGGGTCGATCTCTGCTGTCTTCATGCTGCAGGCAGGGGAGCTGTCCGCTGTTTCACTGGTCAAAGCTGTCTGGACTTCAGACTTCATTGCTAGCATTCGTCTCCTCTCAGATATTAACAAACCCATGTGCAGAGAAATTAAGGTCAATCAAAAACCAGCACAGGCTGATATTCTCTATGCGAAAACACAAGCTGCAGCGCTATGGGCCCTGTCTGTCTCCTTCTATGGTGTCATTTTTGCTGAAAGGCTTTGTCAATTTCTTACTGCCCTCTACTGGTCTTGTGGTGTTTTGCAATGACCTGTTTTTTTTTCTCCATATAACATTGTCCTCTTTTACATAATCTACACAGGTCTTAAAGGAATAGTTCAGTTTTTTTGAAGTGGGGTTGTATGAGCTCTATGTGACCACTAAGGACATTAGATACAGTAGAGTGTTGTCTCCTCTCCCTCAGTTAGACACAAACTGTAATCGATGGTGATGAGGAAATAGACGCTAACAGGGAGAGACCGTACCAAATTCAAAGGCTATTTTCTCTGCCTACAAGAACTCAAATCAAAAAGTAATACCACAGTTTAAGAGTACGCTACATAAAATATTTTTAAATGCATTAAGTCTTCCGGACCTAACTAACTGGTCATGTATCCTTCCGCGCAGCGCTAGTGCGCTCCGTCCCCCCTCCTCCTTTTAGCTGTAGGGAATGTAAACAAGCTATGCTTCGGGCACTGGTTGTTGCCTTGTGTAAGTTCGATCAAGTAATAATATGTAATTCTTTTGTTTGTACTCTAAGGATTGTGAGGCAGCGTAGGAAATTCAAAATGAGTGACTATGACAGTGACAATGAAGTTTCATTCACTTTGGAACCAAAAGGATAGTGAGAAAGGAAAGGAAAGGAAAGGAGAGTGAATGAAACTTCATCGTCGCTGTCATAGTCACTCATTTTGAATTTCCTACGCTGCCTCACAATCCTTAGAGTACAAACAAAAGAATTACGATACTTGATCAAACTTACACGAGGCTAAAACCAGCGCTCGAAGCGTAGCTTGTTTACATTCCCTACAGCTGAAAGGAGGAGGGGGGACGGAGCGCACTAGCGCTGCGCCTAAGGACACACGAGTTAGTTAGGTCCAGATAAATGTTTATATTTCCAAAGACTTAATGCACTTAAAATATATTTTATGTATCGTACTCTTAAACTGTGGTATTACTTTTTGATTTTAGTTCTTGTAGGCAGAGAAAATAGCCTTTGAATTTGGTACCGTCTTTCCCTGTTAGCGTCTATTTCCTCGTCACCATCGATTAAAGTTTGTGTCTTACTGAGGGAGAGGAGACAACTTTCTACTGTATCTAATGTCCTTAGTGGTCACATAGAGCTCATACAACCCTACTTCAAAAAAACTGAACTATCCCTTTAAGCCCCATGGCCAAAACACATACAAACCATGAGCCACATGAACAATATAGTTCTGGGTACCCTCGGGAAGAAATTCAGCTCTGAACGAGTGCTCAGTCCCAAAAGAGAATGTGATATAGAATTAGTTTTAACAGGTGTCTGAACTTACCGCTAAACCTCCTTTTCACGGAACATTACCAATATACTGTTTTTTTCCCCCCTACATATGAGATTCCTAATCACATAAATAATACTAAATTCTGTTTTTTTTCTAACCAACAATCACCAACTGTTACAGTTTTAAACCTACATCATGAAAAGTCACTCAGAATTTAGTTTTTAGCTTCCTACTTTCTTTGGTCTTAACATGGTCAGCCACCGACTGTTAGGAGATTTATGAATCAAAACTCATGTGAAACAAAAGTTACTCACCGCAGCTTCATGTCAATTGTTAGCCAGGAAAATTCAAATCAGTTTCAGGTTTTTGACAGTATGAGTTACATAAGGCTGTAACCAGCTTAAAACTGCTTTTGTAATGCTACTGTGTTTGAGAAGTCACTGTTATGGACTCCCTTGTAATTCCGTCAGGTCACTGTGGTATTTTGTACAGTCTTCAGTCAAATGTGCTATATTTATACATGTTTTATCTTTTTTACTTTTCTCTATGGTGATTGCTGTTAACAAGTTTGAAGATAATAGAAATACTAAACACAACAAATAAAATAACATATAAAAATTGGGTTGGACACAGTTAACCAATCAAAATGTTCAAACTAAGGGTAGTTTTTGTGTAAAAAAAAAAAATTTTTTACCCCAGTGTCACTGTATATCATTCCCCTGTCATGTACCTTGACCAGACTACCTTACTGTGCCCCATCATCCATCACCAGACACCCACCCTCTGTCCAACACTCGGTGAAGTTTCCAGCCACTGCAGCATTTGAATGTGCAAGTACACTGTTCCCTATACATTATGTAAGAGGTTAGGAAACCTTGCGTTGGGTTAAAAAAGCACCCGATGGCCTACAGACAGATCACTGAACGACAGCACTTTGCAACTCATTCTGTGAAACCGCTCCCTGTGTGCTTTCTCAAACTTCCAGTGAACTAGAAGGTGCTGCAAAGTCAAACTGGGATCGAGACAGAAGAAGAAAACACATAAAAAAAAGTCTCAGTTAACAAAAAGGAAAGTAACACAAAGATGATTTTGTGAAGAAATATAAACTAGTGTTTATACACCACAGTAGTCACCTTTAACTTGAAACTCTTTTAACTTCACAGGACACAGTTAATATAGAAAATAGATTAAAAAAAAACAAAACAAACAAAAAAAAAACCTCAGAAATAATAGACTTAATGTCTTTTTTTTCAGGAGTTAGCCTTCACAACAATCATCTCCTAACCTGAATCTAAAACATAAGGACAAAGTCAAAACCAGTCATTAAGACAATAGTTCAATACCATTTCTGTTTGAGGCAAAGACCCAACATGGATGTATTGTCTTTGTCTCTGGTTAAATCTGTATTTTGTTTTACTGTGTCCTCATGTTGTCTAAAAAGTAAAAGAGTTTGATCAGGTCCTCAGTGTCCCCTTCTGTGTCCCTCTGCTGATTGTGGAATATTTCCTATGACCAGATTAATGTGGAAAAATCCCAGCGTGGAGTACAGAGGCCGCAGAGAGTGGACCCAAACCACCAGTTAACCTCACTGCAATAAACCCTTTTAGACTACAATGGGTCCAAAACTGGGTGTTGGTAGCGTGTGTGTGTATGTAGGAAGGGGTCATTTATAGAGTAAGCAGTGGAGAAAGGCGAGCTTTTTATGTAAGCAGTGAGTAGGTTCGTATGTGAAAAGCCTTGACAGCCATCAGTGACACTGATCCTGAAAGAAGCTATCACTTTATTTTTATGATCTCTGGTGGTCAACTTTACTTCATCACACTCCACAGGTAGCTTGAAAGAACTGATGGTGTTAGGTTGTGCTGCATGGAAAGTCTGACATCCACCTGTCTGAACAATGGCTGTTAGAGATTATCATCAAATTACACATTTATAATAATTTCTCTTATCACAGCTAAGCAGATGACCTGCTGCAAACCTGTGAAATGCCATTTGCTGATTTTCTTTACAAAGTATTTTCTCTCACATGCACAAAAATGTAATTTACTGCCTGGCTCATATTGATGGATTTCAATCTCTTCAGGAGTTTTAGTTTGTGAAAACAGTAGAGGGCACACACAAATGTGCACAGAAAAGGGACTTTTGCAGAGGGGAATTACATTTCAGCTTGTTCTCTGAGAAACTTACAAGTTTCACAAATCTTGCAAAATTACAGAGCATTTCGTCCACTCTTTAAGAAAAAGACAAAGTTAGTGTGTATGAAAACTCTGCTGTTGATCATCTATTTAAACTATTGTTACATGTACTGACATGTTCCATATCTGCACATATACTGCATTGTAAAAGGAATTAAATAAAACAATAACGCTCTGATTATAAGCATCAGAGCCCCCCAGGCCACATTTTGTGGAGTTACAGCCCATTTGGTGAAAGGCTAAAAAGGGCCTATTTTTCCCTTAAAATTGGCCCAGTAAAAAGGGCCTTTTCCAAAAGTGGGACCGAAAACACAGTTTTGAGAAAACCTATTGGGAGCGCTTCTAGGGACCTGAAATATACGCCCTAGGGGTATCAGAGCCCTCAGACTATGTTTTGTGGAATCACAGCCCATTTAATAAAAGGCTAAAAAAGGTCTTTTTTTAATATAAAAAATGGGCCTGGCAAAAAGGGCTTTTTCCAAAAGTCAGAACAAAACCAAATTTTGAGAAAACCCCTGGGGACGCACCTAGGGCCCTCACAACAACAAGTATCAGACACCTGGGGCTACATTTTGTGGAGTAAAATTTGTAACAAATGTTCATTTGAACAACAATTGTACAAATCTGCAAATCAGTTTACACATCTGTGGATTAGTTTACTCATTTATGGATTGACTCACATATAGTGATCAGTTCACATATTTACTCACACACACACACATATGATTTTGCTATAATTATAGCTCCATAGACGTTGTAAAATATGAAACTATATATAACACCTTTAATTAATCGCAGTAATATTAGCATTGCAGCTTGTGCCATTCATACTAAAGGGAATAAGTTCTGATTTTCCAAATATTTACTCTTAATTTTTACTGCATAAACTAACATGAACTATGAAAAGGATAAATTGACAAGAATTACTCACCAAAGATTTTTTTGGGGGGGGGTTATTCATGATGTGCTAATAATGAATTTTCATTTTTGCAGTAATGGATAATCTAGAAGGGTCATTTGGGTTAATTTCATGGCAAACAGTCAATTTGAAACACATTCGATTAATTTTGCTACACACACTATGAAGCGACAAATCAACCATTTGGTTAAGCATGTTCGTAAAAAAATATTTGATAAATCGTTTACAGCCACACTGCCATTTGGTGGATTTCTTTAGCTCAGCATACCTCTACCAAGTGGTTGAGATTGCTAATTACATTTGAGTTCAGTTAAGCACTCCTCTTATTGAAATGTAGTGACTTAAAATGTGCTCAACCATTTGGTTGAGCCAGCAGTTAAAGGGTTACAAAGACTAAAACACATGCTGTGTTAAAGTGTCATTGTACTTTGTACACACACACACACACACACACACACACACACACACACACACACACACACACACACACACACACACACACACACACACACACACACACACACACACACTTAACATGTCAATCTTGCTTATTGAAAATGAACTGTATGATGTTGTAAGAGAAATAGAATGCTCCAACACAGATAGAGGGACTTTTCAGAAAACAACTTGACATCGAAAGCTCAGGGAATTTAAGATATTTTTTCATTTAACTTTATTATTATTATTAATATTATCAATTTTATTATAATTATTATAAATATAATAATATTAATTATCATTATTATTATAATTATTATTATTACTACTGTTTGGTCTAAGGGGTCCAACCCTTTCTTCTGAGAAATGCCTTGGTGTGATAATGTAAATCCAGGAAATATGTAAATATTGCATTTTATGCCATAAAACCATGAAATTTGGCATACAGTACTCTAAGGGAGTAATAAAATATGATTCTGGTCCTGGCCTTTTGTAGATTTTTAATACTCATCCACAAAATGACTGCAAAAATGTCATCGGGTAGATAAAATCTTCTGTAACTTTGTCACTTTTAAGCATCTTGTAGTTCATGTCACTGCCTCCTTGGTGTCTCAAAAACTTCCAGCATTTATATCCCTTGATTTCAGTATCTTGGAAATGTGGCCTGAGAAAGTTCACCTTACCCCACATCAGAGAAAAAAAAAGAACTTTCAGTTTTTAGAAGTCCAGATGGAGATTATTCCGTCATCTGAATCTCCCTTCATGTTTTCCGCTCCTGCTCTCTGAGATGACTTGAAATAGGTTAACATATTTTAAAAACTATTTTGATTTCCATAAACGGATCCATGCCAGATTTGTATGGTAACAGCTCAGGCTGTAACCACTCAGGTGTAGACAGGACCAGCACAGAAACCAGCAGGTTTGAATCCAGCCAAGTCAAAAAGTCAAATGATTTGATCCTCCCGTTAAAAACAGTTATACTGTAAGCTGCAAGGCTTCATCAGTGCAGACAGTGTTTTTTCCATCCCAGGTTTTCTCCATGCACCTCTCTCAGCTGTTAACAAAAACACTGAATACTAATGTGCAAATGTTTAACAGCTTTTGACACAAGAAACAAACACAAAGATTTTGTAACTTTATTAAAACCAAAGTCACTACATGCTTGTATCTAACTCTGCAGTAAGACAAAGGGCTTCACGTTGTTGTTTCTATGTCTGATGTTTGCATCGCTGAACAACTTGAGGAAGAAACACAACTTCTCCAGTTGGCCCATGTGAAAGTGTTAAAAAACAAACATGATCTCAAGTCAACATTCAATACATTTCTGATAAAAGCTGACAGCTTTACATTTTAGCAAATAAATACACGACTTGTGCAAAAAAAAAAGGGTCGAACTCAAAGAGCCCCTCTCCACTAAAGCTGATTCTTCTCTAAAGAAGAAGAGGAGCATGGGATGTACAAAAAGCAAAGTCACATCTGTGGATTAATGTGTAATTGCTGCCATCTAGTGGTAAATAAGAGTGATACAAGCTTCAAATCCAATTTATTCCTCTGAAAATGACTTGTTATGATTAACTGGATGGATGTGACAAATGAGATTTACAGGATGGGAAAGGTAACTTTCTCTTTAAACTTGAGGCTTGAAATGTTCAGATCACACCAAGCCCATGCCATGTTTGTGTGTTTGTCTGTAAACAACATAACTCCAAAACTTTTGAACAGATCTTGATGAAATTTTCAGGAAATGTTCAACATGGGTTACGGAAGAAGTGATTAAATTTTGGAGCTGATCTTGATCACCGTCTGGATCCAGGATTTTTTAAGGATTCTTTATCATTATGAGATAGGGCTGTTTTCACCATATGTGAATATAACTCCACGATAAATGGTCGGATTACTTTGCAAAACAATACAAGACAAGGTCACCATAATTTCTGACAGATGTAAAAGTACGAACCAGATCCTGGAAATATTCTGGATACTAAGATCTGGAATATGAAATGTGTACTGGATCATCATAATTTTCAACACAACCACAAACCTGCAACTAACACCAAATTGTAGCAGACAGTCTGCTGAAAGAAAGTATAACATTAAAGTAGGACTTAAGTGTTGTGGAGGTCTGTGCTCTCTGAGTACTTCTCTTTTATTTTTGGTATTTTTTCTCTAGATTTATATAGTTTTTGATTTGCTACAAGAAAATAAATAAATAAAAAGAAAGAAAGAAAGAAAAAAAGAAAGACAAGTCCATAGAAGCTAAAATGTAGATATAAGTTTTTAAATTGTACTCAAACAGATACGAAGAATGTATGCTCGCTATGTACTTATGTCTTGAATGTTGTATAATATATGTGTAATTACAATGTTCTATGACACAAATGAAAATAAAATAAAAAAAGACTTGTTATGATATTGGTATAACATGGTGGACTTTTGAGCAGATCAATGATTGCTTATGTCGAAGATCAAGAAAAACCCAGAGGAGGAACTGTCAACACGATCATATTTCACAGCGAGACAAACCAGCGCTGGTTTGACTGTGACTTCTAAAATGGTAAAGATAATAAAAAAGTCTGTCACTGTTTTCAGTAAGAATTCAAATCAAGCTCATCAGGGTGTCACAAACTGAGTATTACGGCACAGCACACGATGCACAAATGAAAACACTGAAGAAAGAGAAACTAGTATTGCTCAAAGAATACATTTCAAAAATCGACAGAGTCAGACTGGAGCCAAATCTTTGTTTACTGGCTACTACTGTCACAAACAACACACGGTCTTCTTAAAAGAGTCTCTTCTCATCTCTGTAATTAATAAATTATATGATGATCATATCCACAAATGTGCACTAACCGGTGAAAGTACAGCATTCCATGAATAATGAATAGAATAAATGATACGAGCCATCACTGACAGTAAAGTCTCCCTTATTTCACTTTACATCGCTCTACTGCGATAGATTTTACAGCACTGCTTTCAAATAAACATTATGCATCTTCCAAGTCAGCCTTTTTAGCTTTATGTAATAAATTATACACAAATATTGCAGTTATGTTGTTAAATTAATCTTAAACTTGAGTTACTAAATCTACAAATGTTAGCAAGCTCGACACAAATAAACAAATAGGTTAAAGAGATTAAACCACACATTCAGAAACAGTCATCCATACGTCTGTCTACAAAACCAGACGTAGCTACAAAAGAGTTCTTTTCAATGTCTGCACTACAACGTACAACGCAGAAGTGTCACATACCAAAAGTATCAGAAAACAGACGTTGGTATAGAGAAAGAGCCAGCTCCTCCATTGTGCATCAGTGTGCTTACATGTGGCTCCTATTGTCAGTACAACCCAGCAGGGGGCAGTGTTACATATCCCATTGTATCACACACAGCCAGGGGACTGGGACCCCCATCTACCAGCTTTCTTCAAAGCTTCCTACATATTGCACTACAGTCGGATTCAGGAAGGATTTGCAGAGAAGAAGAAGTGGAATCACTGATGTGCTGCATTCATCTCATCTTCATGTGGCTACAGAAACTCTTCTTCTTTAACGTACAGAATCTCATTGGCTGAGCTGGGAACCTGAGAGAGACAGAGACAAAGACAAAGAGAAGATTGATAGTTAAAGGTTAGCTGCATTCCAGGGCTCACTTTTTATTTTGTGCTGATGGCTCAAACTAATTAAAGTTAGTCTGTTTGAGTGGCAGAGGTGTTTATTACCTCCTCCAAAGAGGTTATGTTTCAGGTGCTGTTTGTTTGTTTGTCAGCAAGATTACATAAAAACTACCAGCCTAGTTTTCATTAAACTTGACAGAAAGGTGAAGCACGGGCCAGAGGAGTACTCATTAAAATCTGGACCAGCTTTGAATCACAAACAAGCAATTATGGTAGATCCAACTCAGGAACAAGCAATCTAAGCAACCCCAGCTCAGGAAAAAGCCATTAAAACAACCAAATAGTGACTCTGGTGTCGAAATAATGGTGGATCAGACTCAAACACTGTTTATCCAGATGTTTGTGGTAATTTTGTTGATTTGTGAAGACAAGACCATCTGAGTTCTTTCAAGGTAAGACTCCACTTCAGATACTTCAGAGTTAAAAGTTTTTCTTTTGTTGAGTAGTGTTTTTTGTGCCCCGTGTTACCTTGTTTTGCTTCTAGGTTTTAGGAGACAAAAGATTATCTCATCAGAGAAACTGGTCAGAGGGACCAACAGAATAAAATCGAGCTCGTTTAAATTTAGATTTTTTTTTCATGCCAGTTTTCCAGTGATATCCAAATGAAAACACCTAATCACACTTCCTTAACACGTAAAATTAAAAATGGTTCATCAATTGTTGCATTTTGTTGGGATTGGAACTTTAGACATAATGAGTAACATTTTATGAAAACATAAAAACTATAAAGTGAAAATTCATCAAAAAGGCAAATGTTGGGAGTCAATCCCTCATGCTCCAGCCAGGTTTCATCCCTCTCTACATCCTCCCAGAGAGCCCAAGGCAGGCAGGGTGAAATGTGGCTTCAGCTGGATTCAGAACAGCGTCCAGCGCTAGGAGTGTTAAGCCCTGTTTTCACTGAGCAGCCTGGTTCAGGAACCGTTTGGTACAGGATGGCTTGGTAAAGCCTGGCCCTGTTTCCTCACCCAACCATGCCCTCTTGTGGTAGGGGGTGTGTACGCCAATTGCCGATAGCTGCATCAGTAACACGATAGCATGACACCATAGCACCCCACAAATAAATCTAACATAGAAGAAAAACTTAACACAGTAAACAGAGAGCAATGATGGAAGACATCCAGCAATTCATCTTCTTTATGATTTCCACGTGGCTCATTGTTACAAAGCGCAATCAAGCTTTTTTTTCAGAGAAGACTGTGTGTCACACGGTGAAATACAGCTGCCATAGCCCGCTAAGGGATGATTCTTTTGACCAATCAATTGTCTGCTCAGTTCAGTTGGGCGACCCCTCAGAAGGGTCCCCAAAAGTGAGATGGCTCATCTTGGTTGTTTGGGGATCTGTCCCGGGATCAGTTGGTGGAAACGCCGTAAAAATTTGTGTCGTGCCAAGAAGAACCGAACTGAACCACTTGGTGGAAACGGCGCTTTAAACTGAGGGCTGGGCTCTCTGAGCTTCCAGAACATGCTGCATATGGGCCTGAAAACGTGAATGAGGTGTCAAGGAAGCATCTCAATCAGATGCAAAAGCCTCCCCAAAAGATTTCCCATGTTTTGATGGAACTCCGAAGCCATGTCCATATGCAGCTGGGTTTTTTAAAAAACAAGTATTGCTCCCTCGTTCATTTTTAAAGATATTTTCGTCCACACGCAGTGGGCAAATCTGCCGGTGAGTGCAGGGCATGCCAAAACCATGAAGGGCAGTGTTTTCCAGATGTAAAACCCGTGCCAGCCTATCAGAATGAGCCTTTGTCATTCAGCTGTGATGTTTGAGAACCGAAAACTTCATTGATCGGCGTCTACACGAAACCATGAAACCCAAGCTTTCCAAAATCTTCACTTTGGTCAGTTTGTCATTTTTAGTGATGTAAAGCTGTGGTTTCATGTAGATGACAGGTGTAAACATATAAAAATATATGTGGTTTCTATGCGTGGACATGGCCTTAATCTCATGACCATGGGTGATGTCTTGACTTGCATCAGTGGGCGCAGACTTCTTCAGCTTTGCCTCCACACTCAGCTTCCTCTCTTCTCAGAGGTTTAAAACCATGTCTGTATCACGGCTGATGCAACATCAATCCATTTGTCAGAGCCCGACACCCACTGGAAAAATGTTTAACATGGTCTCCCTTTGGTTACATCAGGACAGATGGCTGAGCTACCCTTTACTCCCCTCGCACCCATTGGACCCAAGGTTTGACAACTGTCAGGGCCTCCTTCACAGCAACCCGGCATACGGGAAGCTGAGCAGAGTGATGTGCCAATAACTGAAGCAAACCCTCAGGTTCCCATTAAAACGCAGGAACCACCAACCCATCTGCCATTCCAATGGCCCCCGAGTGTCCAAAGACAGACAGCTCCTGAAAAATGATGACAAAGTTGGTCTTCATACTGAGGTGATCTATTCCCAGGTACACCCATTAACTGACACGTGTTTCCTATTGTTGCCTTTTAATAAGGTTTACATCAGGTACTCTATTCGATCATCCTCTTCAGGTGTCTTCATCATTTCACACTGTCCCTGAGCAGCATCCAGTCCATGACCCTTCCTAGAGATCCTCTAGAGGCTCGATGCTGCTTGGTTTCATCAGGGTCAGAGGGATGCACAGTTTTTATGGCCTCTTTTGGGCAAGTCGTAGTGCAGTATGAGAGACGTAGTCAAAATTTCTTTTTAAAATCCAGTTAAAGCCTCAAAAAAGGCAATTAAATGATAATTGTAATTCATTATTATTGAATAAAACAAATTTTCTAACATTGCTAATAACCTGAAAAGTAGTAATAAGTAGGAGGCAGACATTAAGCTAGAGGGTAGTCAGAGGAATAAAGGTCTTTTCCAAATAGTGATTCACTTACTGGCCTCTTATGAGTATGTGCAGTATCACAGCATAAAAAATAACATTGGAGAGTGCTCCAGATTTGACGGTATAACCATGAAGAACTTCAAGTTTATCTTAGAGCCACATTATCCAGAGATGTATGAATGCCAACCTTTTTAAGCAAAGTTAAAGGGAGTGATTGTGTTCTGTATTTCAGTACAGCTGTGATTTATTAAAAAAGCACAAGGCTACAGGCTGGTTGCTCAAGATAATCGGAGGGCACTGGTATTCAGTGCAACATCACGACCTTGAGCACTTTTATACAAGTAGTATGTAGTTGTAACTCGACTCTTCCATCAAGACCAACACCTTCCTTTGTGTCAAGTGACTGCAATCAGAAATGCTTGAGGCAGAAGGATACACAGAAAGTCCCTGTGATCCAGTAATATTGTTTTCTATATCAGCACTCTTAGGATGCCTTTTTTCCAATCAGATGACTTAGCTAAAGAAATCTACTGTATGAATGACATCTGTAGAATTTTCAACAAAAATCATGATAAATCTTTTGTAACTTAATTTTTTTTTAATTGCAAAGATGAGACAATGACGCCCTCAGAAAACACAATTAATAATAAAAAACTTGAGGTTTGAACATGGACTGTATAAAATATGGACGTAGTCTCCACAGCGTCACCTGCTTGTTTCTGACACAGTGAAATGAAGCCAATCCATGGTAGAGCTGCACGATTTGGGGAAAAGGTGCGATTTGCGATTAGATGGACAATATTGTGATTGCGATTGTGCTTGCGATTTAATAAAAAAAGTTGTGTCATGATGAGTCTACAGGCTTGCTTGGTTATCATGGAGAAAAATCTGAATTGCATGTGCTGACATTGCATTTGCGATTGCGATATCCTCTTTTGCGATTACATAATTGCGTGTGCTGACATTGCGATTGCGATTGCGATAATCGTGCAGCCCTAATCCATGGACATAGCCACATTTGACATGACAGCTACAGGGCGCCCATCAGTCCCATGAGCTGAGCTGTGCTTCTGATTGGACAATCAGATGATCCCAACATCTTCCAAACCTCCAAGTTAGAATAAAATTGCCCATCGTAGAGTGTGTGCCGATAGTGAAATCAGCGTTTTAGACCAACCTTTTTTTTTTTTAACCAGGCTGTAAATATGCTTTTAATGCTGTAGAAGTCATTTTTGGGGGGGTTTGGTGAGTATGTGACTTCCGGTCTTCCTGCGGCCACCCATAAGTAGATTCTCAATGAACAGCAACTTTTAGCACTTTGGTTAATTTTTGCTTAATTTTTTTTAACCAGATGTTGCCCCTTGGGCGAAATGAGGTGAGAATAAAATGTTAGTGGTGGGCTGTACTAGTATTTAAAATTCATGATATTATCTCCACTGCTGGTCTAATCTGCCAAAATACCAGCCATGCAGTCCCATACTATGCTTATTTAACCACTTATCTACCCTGAGCGTGCAGCTATAACCAGCTGCTGGGTGACATCAGGTTAATTCCTCGTCATTGCTGTTTCATGTTATTTGACCAGAAAAAACTCTGTGTGAAAGACTTAATCTGAACCAGTTTAGCTACAGCAAATCTAAATATTTTATAGTTTCAATCAGGTTTTAAATATTTAAAATGCAGTTTGGAGTCCTGTGAATTGAATTGTCCTTTCATTGCATCGTTGAATTAATAATGAAAGCAATAGCAGCCAAAGTTTATACCTACAGCAAAGAGTAAACTTAGTGTGAAAAGTTCTTAACTTGAAGTGCAGAGGTGCAATAATGAGGGACTGTGCAATAGTTTAAATGCCGCGTGTGTGTGTGTGTGTGCTAATTTTTTACTGTCTTTTGCACGGATAAGGTTAACATTTCAAGTTTCTTGTATAACATACAACGTCCATAAAGATAAATTCTACATTTAAAGAATTTGTATCCCCTGACTTGGAGAAATGCTCATTCCTCTACATTTCCACTTTCATCTGTGTGTAACGGCTGAAATACACCAGGTGCGTCTGCAGTGCATCTCTGTTCCGTCACGGCAATGGATCAATTAGTTTCCGTTCAACTCAACCTGTCACCTCACACCGGATTTGTTCTGTTGCAATATGTCTTCGTAGCTGCTCCGTCATGTTGCAGATAATACGCAGCCATCCTATTTTATACGGACATGGAACTGTGATGCATAAATTCAGCGTAGGGGAGATAAAATGGGCAGGGCCGGCCCTTGGCATAGGCGACCTAGGCGGCCCCCTAGGGCGCCATCTGTGGTGGGGGCGTGAATTAACATTGGTTTGGTGTTCATTTGTTGGCGTGAAATAAAAGACGAGGAGGGATGTCTGACCGATGCCAATTTGGCCCTTTTATTGCTGGACTTGTAAGTTCTTGTTGATTGTTTACCATCCGTTTACAGTATTCTTGAGAACGTACCAATATGTAGTTTTGTTTAGACCTATTTCAAGTGTGTGATATCGCCAGCTCGTGGTTGTCTTTACTTTTATTCACTTCATCGCTTCAACAGGACGAGCGCAGGGGCGACTTCACGGTAATAAAACCAGTTGAACTTAGCGATTTTAAACATCGTCAATTAGTCAAAATTGAATAAAATACCTTGTCACTATCCAGCGTGCAAACAGCCGCTGAAGACAGAAGAATACTTTTGAGTGAAGTCCTGGCTTCTGTGATTCGCCTACAAAACAAATGCACGCGACCGGCAGAACTGTACCTTTACGGCAGTATGCTGGCAGTATACACGCTAGCGCTCATGGGTAGTTGAGTTCTCTTTCCAGTCCGGTTTGCCTTGGTTGTATTGTTTTGTTGATTATTTTAATGACAAGAAGTGGGATGTTACCATGTTGTAATAGAGAGAGGTTTTTGGAATTGCGCTTTTTCCCCCAGGGGACTTTTGCACTAAAATTGAAAGTGTTACTTATTTTTATTTATTTTTATTATGGTTCTAAATATTCCCATGATGTGCATTTTTTGCTAATTGCACTGTTTTGACAAGTTTTAAGATTTGCTGTATTGTTTTTATTTTCACAAAAGTTCTGTTTGTGAAGTTTAAGTGCGCATTGAAGTAATAAAGAATGTATATTTGTTTATCTTCACAATTTATTATGTATTTATTTTATTGTATGTATGTTTGCGTGTTTGCGGCGGAGGGCGGAGGGCGGCGGGTGGCGCGTTTTTGTCTTTCGCCTAGGGTGCCTGCTGAGCTAGGGCCGGCCCTGCAAGTGGGACTTGAAGTCGTGACCAGAAACAACCTAAAACACCCAATGACCTTCAAAATAAAACAGAATGTGTCAAAATCAGTTCATACTTGGCTTGACAACAATGATAAACAGGCACAATGGGCTGAGCCAGACCAGGAGTCAACAGGTTTAAGGTTTTACAGCCCAACATGAGTAAAGAGGGACTTATCAATGGAGTGGGTAGCCCAGCAACTCCTCGGCTGTGACTCCAGCTGCCTGACAGTCATGCAGCTTGTTGGACTGAACACACAACTGGTGTGAGTTGACAAACTTAGTCAAGACAGCTTAACGGAGTCAGACTGCAGATGTATCTGGTGTATTTGAGGCGTAATGCACATTAGTAGACCAATACATTGGTGGAAGAGTAAAGCTAAATTAAATAGCTAAGGGAAGGCATAGAGCTTTAACAGGGACTACAATGTTGCAGAGTTAAACATTTGACACCCCTTGGATACCAGTTTCTGATCAGCAAAACACATCAGTTCAGAAAGAAAACTAAAACACCAAAATGTTTTTTAGGTTTTAGTGACTTGAACTAGACCTAAGTGATAAATGGTAATACTGAGACAAAGTCAACACTAGTTTACGGTAAAATTTAATGCAGCGTACCTGGTTGACTCCTCCTACCACTAGGAGGCGGTCTCTGATGATGATGGAGGAGGTGGAGCATCGGGGGAAGTTCATGGGAGCCAACCTCTCCCACTTCTTTTTCTGTGGATGAAAAGCCTCCACTGTGTCGAGGGCTGAGGGCTCGTGACCTGGAGAACACACAGACACACACAAAAATAAAAAATAAGACAAAAAAACAACAACAAACAAACATATAATGCTGCAACCAAGTAAAGTAGGAACAATGAATTAATTTCTGTCACATTTATACCCATGAGTGTGTTACATGGGCCCTGTGTTAACAAAAGCAGCTAAGTTATTCCAGATGAATGACATTTTCAAACAGACTGATTCGTCTGTAGTGTGTCTGTTTCTCACCGAGCCCTCCAGCCACCACCATCCGACCTCGCAGGAAAGCAGCAGCGAAATCAGCCCTCTTTGTTTTCATGGGCACTGTCTCCTCAGACTTCAACCAGGCTCCTAAAGAAGAAAGAAAAAAACAACAGCTGAAGGGCGCACACGTGTCTTTGCTTGTGTGAACACAGGTTGTGTTTTTAGGACAGTTGTAGCTGAAGGTGAAGTTAGAGGCCTTGTAGTCCTCCTTTGACCGGACACGATGCTGCTGAGCTTGTTTTCAGACAGTCACCTGCACACACGGGTCACCCGTAAGCCAGATGAAGCCTGGACATGTTCAGTACACACACATACACACACACCCACACACAGACAAATACACCTGGCAAGGACAGACTAAGGTTATAACAAATCCAGACAACAAACAGAGACAGAGAGTGGAGAGGGAGGTTTGGGTTGGGGGGAGGCCTCTTACTGGAGGAGAAAGTGGTGATACTGTTTTGAAAGTTTTATATTACATAATTTATTAAAATCTAGCCATAAATAAAAAGAATTAAACAAATAATAATAGTAAGTAGTGATCACAAATTAAGTTTTTTTTAGACCGTCAAATAACTCCATCCTTGCCTGACTTTATTTAAGATCTCTGTCTGAAGTTTTAAGCTGAATAAAAACAGATTAAAATTAATGCTGACGCCTCATTATGCAAAAGCAAACAAGGCCACCAGGGAGGAAGGGAAACAGACTATTTCTGTGCAGTAATTTTAAATGTCAGGAGCTAGCGTCTCTGGTAGGTGTCAGACAGAGTGATGACCTGTACACTGTCAGAAATCAGAATCAGAAATCCTTTATTGATCCCCTGAGGGCAAAATACATTTCAGTTTAATCCTGTCCAAGAAACATAAAAAGACAATGACATATAACACGGGGAGGACAGGAGCAGGAGAACTGATGAAGCAACCTTTGCAGTGAGGGTGAAGATGTGTGACTGTTAAACAGCAAAATCACAGAGACAAGACGTATTAGTTTGTCCACAGGGAGCGCCAAAATCCACAAAACAAAACAACAGAGGATCCTCACAGGAGCTTTAAGCTGCATTAAAAGTATATTTCAGTCTTACAGTGTAACATTTCCTGCTTCTTAATGCTCCTAAAGGTTAAGAACCAGAGTGCAGAGGAAACAGGTGCACATAGGTGTCTTTTAGTGAAAAGCTAACCTGCAGGTCTGTAGGTGGAGAAACTGGTTTATCTTCATGATAAACCTGCTGCTTTGAAGAGCAGTCTGTCATGAAGCACAGCTGCTGCTTTGTGACTTTCTATTCAGAGGCAACAGCTGTGGAAACTGTCGTCCTTGTGGACTAGTGACGGAACAAAATATTAACCCAGCAGTTCACTGTCCTGCAATACAATGACTGTAACACTGATGCAAATATTGATATTCTAATTGAAGAATAGCACAGGTCTCTGGGGGGCGCAATTTCCCACATTCCATTCCCAACTCTCTTTTGAATTCTGACAGGATCTTGACTATCCCAGAGCAACCGATGTTTCGGAGTTCAGAGTGACCACGCTAACAAGTGACCTTCAGATGAACGTGTCACCAGTTTACAGGGTCACACTTGTCAGTAAAACACCAGCGATGTCAGTGACTGTGAGCTATGAAATGTGTTTTCTATATCCATCAACAGATAACTGCTGCTTGGTGTGTAAGTGGTTTCAAGTCTTTCTGCAGCTGGCCTCAAACAGATGCTCAAGAAACTGTGTTTTTTAGAGCTTCAACATAGTCTTCATATTTTTAGACCAGAGGCTGCTGCCTGGTCTAAACCCCCTTCTGATGTAAATCTGGAAATTATCTGTCTTCTTAAACCCCAATGTAGTCTCACTCATCATGTGACTACTTTATGTTTCCTCATGGTGGCACTAACAACTGTGATCCTGGACATTACTATAATCTCATTTACTGTATTTTTAAGTTAATCAGATATGTATCATAGACTGTATCTTAATGTAATTGGCTCACAGTTAAAGGTCCCATATTTTGCAAAAATCTCTTTATTAAGTCTTTTAGTCTTTGAAATTTGTGAGTCTTTGGCTTTCCTCCCAGCCCGCAAAATGTGATATTTAATGACAAAACCTTTACATAGTAGTGCTTGTGAATGTAAAAGCCTGACCAAAAACGAGCTGTTTGGATTTTGGGGATTTGCTGACGTCGGCGATTCCCTTTTTTGATCAATTAGGAGCAAGTCTGACCTGATTGGTCCACCGGAGCAGATACCCCTGAACCCCCTCCCCACTTCCCCCCCTCTCCGCTGCTGGAGAGAGAATGTCGAAGTTGAAGAGCCATCACTGCTCTGTTTTTGGCTGTAAACAACCACATAGTTCCATGCACAAGCTTCCCAGCTCAGAAGAAGACAAGACTTAGTGGCTAGAGTTAATTTATGAGGGAAATGTGCCAGCTACACTCAGTAAAACTGTGCATGTGTGTGCTAGTCACTTCACGGCCGACTGCTTTTCCAACTTTGGTCAGTACAACAGAGGGCTAGTGAATAGACTGGTCCTGAATCCAGGCACATTACCAACCATCCACCAACAAACCTCAGACCCTGGAAATGTGAGTATTTTAAATGCTGTGTGCTGTGGAGCAGATGTAAGAGCTTTTCCTCAGTGTCCCCCTGTCTCTGTGTTAGCTTCAGGATGCTAACTTAAGCTGCAGTCAGCCTGTTGTTTTAGCCTATAATGTTACGGTAGACGAGCTTCGCTGTTTTCTAAACATTGTGCACTTGGAGCTTGTGGCGCTGCTCTCAGTGATGCAGAAGAGCGGGACGGTATCAACGGTGGCTCATTTACATATGAAGGCCACGCCCACTAAATCAGAGCGTTCTGAACAGAGGAGCTATGAGAGCCTGGAAACAATGCTGCTGTGCTTGATTTATTGGCTTTTTGGACCAAAACATGTTACTACCATTTCATGAAGACATCAATGATCCGATGCTGATGACCGTGTAGCACTGCGTAGCTGTGTATTCATACGCACTACACATTAAAATTAGTACTTGCCGTAGGAGCTCACTAACAGAGCCGCGTAACTTCAAAACCTTTTCTATTTTCTTACATATATATATTTATTGGCATCGTAAGGTTGAAACAATCAAAGTCAAGAACCACACAAGTTGAAGACCTCCTATCAGGGCTCTCTATCAGTTCTGTTTAGGAGTTAGACTCAGATGTCCCCTGACGTCCACTAAGTGACACAGCACAGGCTTTAAATGACATTAGCTTTGAATGTTTCCATTTTGATTCAGGTGTCAAACTTTTGATCCAGCCCTTAAAATACTATGGAATGGTAAAATTCATGTTGATCAAAACATCATATGACTTTGAATTTATCTTATTAATCTATCTCAATTCTGTCTTTGGACTGAGAAACAGAAGATTCATCTCTCAGAGTGTTTAAGCTATCAGACTTCTGATTCATCCTCTAATATGTGATGAAACCAAGCAGCAACCTCTGGTGTTGCAAAACGAGGCAAATGTGGAATTTCAAAAATACTGCAGTGTCTAAAAGCCGAGGAAAAGCCATTAGCACCCTCACTAAAAGCCCATTTTGACAGCAGAAATCAAACACATTCATAAAACAGCCTCGGTCGAGAGGGCTCATCTCTGTATTTGTAAACATGGCGTGTGTCTTCATCTGTTTGGGAGACGTTAAGATGAAGAGTTATGAACATATTTGCATATTCAGGGGGAGGGTTGAGCTCACTGACAGGTGAGCTGAGGTGAAGCTTGAGGCAGGCCTTATTTCCACCTCTGTTTTTAGGCTGACCAAGAATGATGTTGTGTCTTTTAATATGGTGACTGCCATCGTTTGACCTCTTCAGAGACCAATGAGCAGGGCAGTTTCTTCCTGCCTCTGAACTGTGCTCAGAGCCTGCTGCTTCTCTTTAACAAAGAGTAAATGACCTGGTGGTCAGGGTTTGGAGTTGACAGCTACATTTGTTTTAATATTCAAACTTTGGAATCCTGATTAATAGCAGAACAGTGCAGGATTATTTGATGTTTTTGAGCAGTGTTTTTGTCTTTCTGATGTACTGTCTGATGAACTCACATGAGGCAGCTACTGCAGAGATGAAGGCCACACTGCAGGGAGGTAAACCAGTGCATATAAACCCAAGTGGTGTTGTAGCACACTTTGTACAATAGGACACGAAAAACCAAGATTCTACCTGGACTGGAGCACGGATGACTCAGACTTGGACCAGGACATTTGGACTTGAAAGATAGATAGGAAGACTCAGACTTGTGCATAGATCAGGGGTGGGCAAACTTTTTGATTCATGGGCCACAATGGGTTCTAAAATTTGACAAAGGGGCCGGACCAGGAGCAGATGGATGGAGTGCTCTGGTAACTATCAGGGTATGATTCGTTCATTCCATATCCGTTTTAAAATCCAAAATCGGAAAACGGAATTCCGTTTCAAAACAAAATTTAAAAAAAAAAGGAAAAAATTGACTTGTTTTTTAGTTTTTCTGTTTTAAAACCAAAACAGAATTACAGAAAAACAGAAAAACACGTTTTTTTCTGTCCTGGTTTTAAAATTGAAAAAACGAAAAATAATAACAGATTGTGTCAAAATTGTTTGTGTGATATTTTGATATTAAATGTGAACGTCTCTATATAGAAATTAGACAAATAACTCACATTGAAGGTTTATGTTCCTGAGCTTTTTTTAAATTTTTTTTTATAAGTAATAGATAGCTGACGATCCCCTCCATCTTATCCGCGCACATTTGCACACTTCCATGTGTTTCAATGAGTTTTGTTTTGTCCACTTTCCTTTTTTTAGGTCTGTTCATCTTTACAGGAGGGCTGATGGGTCGGAGGGTAAAGTGCAAACGTGGAGTAATAGGCCTACGCTTCACCTCAACAAAGCCAGTGTATCTACAGTGGGCCATCTAGTGGGAAAACATCAGAATTTCAGGGAAAATAAAACATTAACAAGGTTTATTCATTTAATTTTTTCGAGTTCGGCGGGCCGGATATAAACGATATAAACGCATGGCCCCCGGGCCATAGTTTGCCCATGCCTGGCATAGATTGTTTTAATGTTCAGCCCAAGTGCTCTTTGGATGGTTTGCCCAATCTGAACTTTCCAATGGTTTGTGAAAACTGTGATGTTGCTCTTTCAGCTCGTATTTGGATTTTAAAGTGTTTTTACTCAGGCATTTAAGGAAATCCACAAATGCAGAGCAGATAGATAAAAGGGAAGCACAGAAAATGGAGCTTAGTTTGTCCAAAAATGCCCAAAAGAAGATCCTCCTGTGTCATAAAACCTTGGCTGAGGTTTCTACAACTTCATGTGTAAAAGGGTAACATTACAAGGGATGGATATTTGGTTGAATAAAGCTCTTGCTGTCTACTTTTTACCTTGTGTAAGTAATTGTATGTGTAGACTAAAACATGTATTGTGTAGTGATTTTTTTAGAACCAGTGTACCAGGTCTTATTTGTACAATTTGTGCAGAATTCAATGATCACAATATGTGATAGCCTTTTTAGAACAGAGTACTATGTGTGCTTGTACTTTTTATGAGTCAGTGTGTGAGTCATGCACTGTGTAATATGGCGGATGTATTTTTTGTGCTCTTTAGAATAGTGCACCGAGTTTTCTTTGTACTGTGGGAGCATGATTTGAGGCTTGCATTGTGTGATAACCTTTGTAGAACAATGTGCATTGTTTGGACTACACAGTGTGCATGAGCAATTGAGTATTTTCCTTTTCTACTTTCAGTTTGTATCGTGATGACGAGCAGCCATCTTCAACTGGCTTGTGTGCTAGGAGAGTAAGGGGGCATGGAGATTCTGGAGGTTATGGTGATGCTGTCAGATCCTTAATTTTTTTTTTTTAAGTATTGTGGTACACTTGTTTAATATTTAAAGAAATTATTTTATTCTATATATATATTTTTTAGTTATGTTCAATTGAAGTTTTTTTTCTCTAACTAAACCCCTTAGAATAAAATTAAATTTTTGTGCTTTTCTTTAAATGTACTGAAAGTTTCAAATATTCCAGAAAAATGGGCCAAAGCACAAACTCACAAGACATTTCTGACATTTTTATTGTCAAAATAAGCAAAAGAGTCCAGGCAGATATTTTGAGGCTCAGGGTGCTGATTAATTTTTATCACTGATTCAGTCCAAATGAAAGGCTGGAAAGAATCATTGTGCCATCTAATAAGAACAACATTAACTGTTATAATAAAGAGATGCTACATATTTAGCACTTTTCTTTGAGCCATCTCGTGTGAACGTTCTATTTCGAATGATTTTGGTGTGGGAGGAGCTTTGTCTGGTGTGAGTGGGCGTTGTCTTGCTGGGGTGACAAATGAATGTGATGTAAGGAGCAGAGCTATTCGAGGACGGTTGGATGTGTGTAAATGCCTGTGTGAGTACATTAATGCATTCATTACCTTTGTGTTAATAACTGTTCAATAATGTTTTATTAAACCAAAGTTATGCGTAGGTTGTGTTAATTATAAAATCTTAATTATTATTTTAGTCTCAGTTACCACATCTGTAAATACCCTTGAACTCTGCTCATGCCTGTATGGATGAAAGAAAATAAAAAGGACAATAAACACAGAAAGATCTCTGTGTCCTGGCCAAAACTATAACTTGAAGTTGGGTCAAACCAGTGTTTTGACCTAACTGAGCACTGCAGACAGACAACGACCAGCAGAAGTGGTCCATGTTTTTGTGTTTTTGTCGATGTATGGATGGCTTAACCCTTTCAGGCTCAACTTAAGTTTTAGTGACAGAAAAAAACTGATTTTGGGGGAAAATATCATATGGGGTAGTTATATCCAATTCCAGACTTTTTTTGGGAGAGACCCTCACATGCAATGCATTCTGGGATGTTGCAACTTTGTATAAAGCTACCCCTAGGGAGAAACCCAGAGGAGATAAAATCTACTAATTGGTGTGTACTGTATCTTTATATATTCAGGATTTATCTTGTGCAGTTTTGGTTTCAAATTAATGGAGGTTGGTTGTGAAACATCATCATTACATTACATGAAATTGATGCCTTGAGAATCTGTTTTGGCGAAACCAAGGAGGCAGCCATGTTAAATGTGACACAGCTCTGCCAACTGGTGGGATAGTGGGGAACTGTTTGTTGCTAATGCACAATTAAGTTCTGCAGTGGTACTTCTGAGAAAAAAAAGGCTCATAAAATATGGAGTAATTAGGTAACTAGCAATTAGCTGTGGCAAATCTGCAACGTCTGCCTTGATTGAGAGGGTTAAAGTGAATGTTTTTGTGCTTTAGACTGTCTTTTATTCCAACCACTGTTGGTTTGTTGAATAATCTGTAACCACTGCGATCTGTGTGAGGACAGTGCGTGGATTTTGTGTCTAATGTATTTTTGTCTGAGTATTGTTTTTTATTGTGCTGACTACTGTCTGCAAAGTAAATTGCTCATCAGGAACATTAAAGCTCTACTCTACTCTACTCTACTCTACTCTACTCTACTCTGCTCTATCAATCTTGTGTCTCCACTACAGGCTTATTTAAACTTTAACAAACATCTTCCCTGGACAAACCCAGAGACTTTGGTTACTTGGACTGTTGATTACCTGTGGTAGCATGCTAACGCTAACATTGGTTTCTAAAGTTTATATTTATTTATTTTATTTTAATTCAAACTTTATTTAACCAGGTTGACCCCCCCCCCCCCCCCCCCCCCAAAAAAAAAAAAAAAAATAAAATAAATAAATAAATAAATAAATAAATAAATAAATAAATAAAATAAAATAAAATGAAAAATAAAATAAAATAAAATAAATTTAAAAAAAGTCTTACAAGGGAAGGGCAGGCTGCAAAAATGCAAAGTTAGACAGGAAGCACAAAAGAGACCAATCAGTCAACAAAAACAGAAGATAATGGATTAAAGTCACATTCTAGGGAACAACTGTTCAAACAACTGAGCTAAAACACTGACATCTTATAGAACCAGCCTGTTTGTCTTTCATTTTAGGTTTAAAAAAATTTAAGGACAACAGCTTCTCGAGTTACTCTGAACCATTG
Source organism: Halichoeres trimaculatus (assembly GCF_033239565.1). Lineage (NCBI taxonomy): Eukaryota > Metazoa > Chordata > Actinopteri > Labriformes > Labridae > Halichoeres > Halichoeres trimaculatus. Next base: position 9,182,126 of record NW_027437179.1, on the reverse strand, counting down.
GGTCTAAGATATTCAGTTGAGAAAACCTGATTGGAAGCAGTTGCATTGCAGGTGTGTTTTTGTGTGAGTGTTAACGCTGCAGAATAAATGACAAAAGGTCAATTCAGGTACGGTCAGTCAAGACAACAGCTGCCTTTCTATTAGCACATTTAATGTCAACTCGTCCTCAGGTGATGGGTAAAACTGGATCTGGACTAGACTCAGATTCCTCTCTAGTGGTTTAGATTTGACCACTGAGGACTGGAGATCTGACTTTGCCTCAGTGTCTCGACTTCAACACCAACACACAGGTGCATCTCAGACACTTTTAATTCCACAGCTTTTGGAATAAAAACAAAATCTGACAAGACACAGATGTGTTAGACATTACATGTTCCTAATTAGCTGCAGAGTGACAGTGTGACAGTTTTTCTTCTCTTTCCCTCCCAGAATAATCCGAAGAACACCTGATTCTGAAACGAGCTTAAAACACAAAGACATCAAAACAACACTTCTCTCCCTGTACACACTCTGCAGGAGTTTTATTTTGTGTTATTTTGGGCTTTTGTTGCTGGTAAATCTTATTTCTTTTCAGAAGAAAACTCCGACGAGGGGGATGACAGCAGAAGAAAGATAACTTCATTAGAGAAAGAGAGAACAAGGTGAAAGAAAGATAGAGTATAAACAAGAGAGGTCTTGCTCTTCTCTGTTTCTTTTTCCCTGGCTCTTTCTGTCTCTGCCTTTTCTCCTCCTCCTTTTTCCATTTTCGCTCCTCCACCTGCACCCTCTTTCTCATTCATCTCTCCTGTCTTTTGTTTTCACCCCCCTCCTCTGTTTTTCTCCATTCCTCCCCATTGCCATGCTCTCCTCTCCTCTCCTCTCTCATTTATTCTCAGTGCTTTTCTTAAACAAGAGGCAGAGACAACGAGGTGGAGTGAAACAAACAGTGGCAGAGACAATGGAGGAAAGATAAGTAGCCAGATGGTGAGCCTTCTTGGATGTTGCAGCAGTGTGTAATGAAGAGCTGTGTTTTCATTTCCAGCCTGGTTAAATTACACAGAGGAGGACAGAATGGAGATCACAGCTGGCTGTACACTCTGTTCTGTTACCCCTCAGAAAAAAACGAGACAAAATCCTGTCAGACATCCACATCAGTATGTAACATATACTTATGCTGCACGAGGAGATTTCTGGGTGTCGTGCTTTTTTTTTGTACAATGAAACTGAAAATACTCCCAGCTAAAACAGTTCCACAATGATCAGGTGTCAGGAGAAATATGACAAACACCTGCCAGTTAGCATCATGTCATCAGTTCTTACATCCATTTGGGAACCCTGTTTGGAATGATTCAATCAGTTTCACCGTGCTTAAAGTAGTAACAGAAAGAGCTGTATGTGTTGTTATCCTGTAATCTGATGTTTTTTAAACCTCCAGATATGACCTGTAAAAGGGCTGTGCTTAAACTTTGAGACATCTTGTGCAGCACAAACCAGTGCTTTTACCAGCATGTTGTACTTTTAATAACACACCAATACTGTTGGAAAAGCCCAGTGTATGCCATTGTTAATCTAACTTTACTTAATAAGGTTTCGTTAATAATACAGTCTGCAGTGCGTCTCTGTTCTGTCACAGCAAACAGATCAAATAAGTTTCATTCAAATCAATCTGTCAACTTACACTGGATCCATCCTGTTGCAGTACATCTGCATGGCTGGTCCATTGTGCTGCAGGTAATAAGCAGCCAACCTATTTTTGACGGACGTGGAGCTGTGACGCATAAATTCAGTGTAGGGGAGATCAAGCGGGACAGGAAGTAGAGACCAGAAACTACCTAAAAACAGACCATGTCGTATGTGGGTGGGAACTCCTCGGTCTGTGACTCCAGCTGTCTGTCAGTCATTAAGCTTGTTGGACTGAACACACAGCTAGTGTGAGTTGACAAACGCAGTCAAGACTCAGCGCAATGGAGTCAGACTGTAGACATATGTGGTGTATTTTAGGCGTTAGTCAGCATTTCCTGTAAAAAGATCACCAGAATGACTAAAATCGTAGTCAAGAAAACATTCAACCAATCCTTTCTTGTACAGCACCAAGTCACAACATAATATTTGAATGTGCTCTAATGCCGTGGCCACACCGGATGCAAATTGGCAAATTTAAACATGCGCCACGCCTGTGACGCGCCATGCTAATGTCCGAGACTGGACGCTGGACTAATTTAACAAGCTGAGGGGCGACGCGCTGACACTTTATGTGTGTGCATATTCATCTCTCAACAAACCTCTACACTCAATCCCTGAGGGGCCTGCTGCCTCTCCCTGGTTATCCACCTCCACTGGCCCTGCCTGGCTGTTCCCTGCGACCTCATCTTCGACCCCCGACCCATGTTCCCAGAGGTTTCCCTGGGGATAATGAAGGGGTTGAGGAAAGAGAGGACCGCAGAGAACTTCCATCTTTTCCCTGGCTCCTTCTTTCTTTTTTTCTTTCTTTCTTTCTTTCTTTCTTTCTTTCTTTCTTTCTTTCTTTCTTTCTTTCTTTCTTTCTTTCTTTCTTTCAGGTAGGTGTCCTTGAGGCTCTCACAACTTTTATGACAAAACTCCACGGGGTTTCTGAGGAAAACAAAGTCGGACTCAGTGATGACCCATGCAGGCAAGTCTAGCTGGAAAAGAATATTTACAGAACTTACTTTCAAAACCTGTCTCCTCAGCGACTTTCACCCAAGCCTGCTCCTTTTTTTTCTGGTCTCTGTAGAGTACACATGTTGTATCATGTAACTCTGGATGATGACATGCCCCACAGATTATTTTCTCCTCCATCTTTTGACAGGGTTGGAGCTGGAGCAGGTGACGGGAGCGTCACACGTCATCAAATCAATGACGTTGTGGGAGAATGTCATCACTGATTGGCTGCCGCAGCACAGCCTCACGCGAATTTGCATCGAAAGTTCAATTCTTTCAATTCAAGCGGCGCCCCAAAACGCGCTGTCCGGGGCAAGTCCAAACACATCTTTGCATTGACTTTATGTAATCTCGACGAGCGTCTGTGTGCTAATTTGTGTCCAGTGTGGCCGTGGCATAAGAAGAGAGCAAGTCTTGGGTTTAACCTCCCATAATGCCTTGAAGGTAAAATATCTACACAACTGTTTCACCAATGTCTCCAAATTCTCCTCTCCTTGCAACAAAATAAAAAACAACCCTGCAATATTAATGGCTTTCAGATAGGCCTCAGCTGGATCATATATTTTGTCTAATAAGCACATTTCAACGTGCTGACACTGTACTAATGAAAACAGCAAACTTTCCACCAGCATCAAGTTCACAGTGACATTGTGGGCATGCTAGAAAAGCCTTGCAGATCTGTTAACATGGTTCTACGCTTTCTTTACGAACACAGCAAAGAGTATCAACATGCTTCATTAAACTGAAGATCTGACCCTTTGAAGGACACGTTTCATGTGGCTGCATGGTCGTCTGAGACTGAAAACTCAGACTTTCTGTCTTTTCTGTGAATAATTTATCTTTCATGATTAATTGCTTGTGATAAAGTGAACTACACAATCATCTGACTTTCTAACCTCCATTACATTCTGTCTTTATTTGACTTCCTTACTGGATGTATGGGATGTGCTGTGATCTTTCAAATAAACAACCATAAATCTACAAAGCAGGTGCAGAAAGCGAGCTGAAACACTTGTAATTCTTTCCTGAACAGTGCTTACAGTGTTTCCGGCAGGATTTCCCTCTTTAAATTACAGTTGTGTCAACACATCACACTGCAGACTTATGGTCCAATCCTCTGAGGCTGAGTTACAAACGCAGACCTCATTCCTGTTTGCTTTGGAGGAATTACACTCGTCTTTGTGCCAAGATTTTCTTTGTAGCATGCAGAAAAAAACCACCAGCACGCATTATTCTGCTCTGGTGGGAGATGGCAGAGGGGAATAAAGAAACAGAGAAAGAGAGAGGAAATACAGAGGGGGATAATGTAGACAGAGAGCGACATTAAAGTGAGGGGGATTCTCTGAAGACTGGGCTTTGTAGTTTGTGTGGGAGTCATTTCGTCCACATCCCTCTGCTATAATTGTCCATCGTGATTAAAACTGGGAAGGATGATTGGTTCTCTGCCTTTGAAGGATTGTGTGTGTCTGTAATGTGTGATATCTTTGAGCACATTGTGAGGCACCAATGAACCTTCTGAACACAATCTCACTATTAGACGAAGACATTTGTAATAATTTCACATCAGCGTACAGCGATGTCCAAAACACGAGGAAATTTGCTCTATTGTCATTTCTGCTTTGAAGTCATTCAGCGTGTTTTTCATCTCAGGCAAAACATAAATCAAATACAGACAACGTGAGAATGTATTTGTTAGTGGTTTGCCTCAGGGGGACTGAATCATTCCCTGATAGTTTGATATTGCTGCCTTGGTTCTGCAGGCATCAGACTTTCTTCAGATTTCAGTGTGTCTGGTGGGCTGCAATAAGAACAGCAGAACTAAAAAAAAAAATGGAGTTGGAAATATTGAGTTTATGGATGGGCCTTTAAACCGTTTCTCAGTGCTCTCTTTGAACCATTCAGAAAGATCCAGGTATCAGAAAAATCAAAGAGATATGATCACAACTTTAAAGCTTGTGATGCACCAAACAGCCTCTGGCAATGTCTAAGAAAAGCTTAGACTTCTAGGACTGGCCAAATCAGACCAAAATACAGTGCAAAAACAAAACAAAACAAAAACAAATCAAGCATTATGCCAAAGAAAATAGCTATCTAAAACAAACAAAAAGGCAGATGAAACAAGGTTCAGAAACACAAGAGATGACGTCTAAAAGCGTCAGGAGAAGGATCTTGGATTCCCTGTGGAGGACAAATGACCCCTGCAAGGTGACAGTCCACCAACAGGTTGAACGCCTGTTCAACTACATTTCAACTCAAATATCTAGTCAGCTAATCACATAGCAGCATTCACTCACATGGACTAAGTGAAGAGAAGCTGCTGAAGCGCAAACTGAGCAACATAATGGAGAGGAAAGGTGGCTTTAGAGGCACTGGACTTGGCATGGTTGTTGGTCTGAGTATTTGATGAACTGTTGATGTACTGGGATTTTAACCTACAACTGTCGCTAGAGTTTACAGAGGATGGTCCCAAAAAGAGAAAATATCCAGTGAGCAGCAGTTCTGTGGGTGAAAATGTCTTGTTGATGCCAGAGGTCAGAGGAGAATGGACAGACTGGTTGGAGCTGATAGTAAGGCAACAGTAACTCAAATAACCACTGGTTACAACCGAGGTCTGCAGAAGAGCATCTCTGAACACACAACACATCCAACCTTGAGGCAGATGGGCTACAGCAGCAGAAGACCACACCGGGTGACCCTCCTGTCAGCTAAGAACAGGAAACTGAGGCTACAATTCACACAGCAACACCAAAACTGGACAATAGAAGATTGGAAAAACGTTGCCTGGTCTGATGAGTCTGGATTTCTGCTCCACATACAGATGGTAGGGTCAGAATTTGGCATCAACAACATGAAAGCATGGATCCATCCTGCCTTGTATCAACGGTTCAGGCTGCTGCTGGTGGTGTGATGGTGTGGGGGATATTGTCTTGGCTCACTTTGGGCCCCTTAGCACCAACTGAGCATGGTTTAAAGTCCACAGCCTACCTGAGTATTGTTGCTGACCATGTCCATCCCTTTATGAGCACAGTGTACCATCTTCTGATGGCTACTTCCAGCAGGATAACCCTCCATGTCATAAAGCTGGAATCATCTCAGACTGGTTTCTGGTTTCACTGTACCCAAATGGCCTCCACAGTCACCAGGGCCCAGTATTCAAAAAAAAATTAAATCCAGATTAAATTGATCCAGATTTCCAAATCCCACTTTCCTGATCCATGGATCAGGATCTTCTATCCCGGTATTTCAAAATTTTGCTAGATTGGATCAGAATAATCCTGATCCTCTCGAATTGAGATTTTCAAATCCATCCCGCCCCTCGGATCAACCCGCCCTCAGGGTCACAGACAGACAGACCAGAGGGGGAGCCAAGCACAAGTCAGAGCAGTGGGGAGGTTCCCCCTGTACCTCCACCTAGACATCACCGGAAGAGGCATCATGATGAGGATCATGCCTACCAAAATCTCCTCAAGATGGAAACTGAGCAAGCACACCAGCAAATTCTACTTGCTAAGGAACAAATAAAACTTACCATGCTTCAGCAAGAACACATCCAGTTAAAAATACAATTACTGGAAAAGCAAATGGAAAGGTAGTGTGAAAACTTTAAGTTTAGGTGGTACAATTTTGTGTTGAGGAAATGTGTGTTGTTTGAATTACTTTTTCTGTTCAATAGAACAAACTGTACATGAAGAGGTTTGATTTATTAAAAATATCTTTTTATACTAATGATTGCGAGAAATGCAAGTAAAAGCTATCTATGGATGAGTATATGTGGAACTACAACATGGGATCACACTCTGATCCTACCCTGAGGTGGGATTAATTTAATGCTGTTTTTCAGGATAAACCTGATCCAGATTTGGGACTGAAGTTTTGAAATACCCAACACAGGCTCAAATCTGGATTAAAGGCAGAACTGGATTTCCAAATCTGGATTTAAATTATCAAAATTAAATGTTGTTTGAAATACCCAATTTTGGATCAGATCTGGGTTTAATTCGATCCACCAGGATTAATCCTGGTGGATTATGTTTGAAATACTGGGCCCAGATCTCAATCCAGTAGAGCTCATCTGGGTCGTGGTGGAACGAGAGATTCTTATCATGGATGTTCAACCAATAAATCTGCTGCAACTGTGTGATGCTGTCAGAACAATATGAAGCAAAATCTCTGAGGGATGTTTCTAGCAAGAATTAAGACAGTTCTGAAGGTAAAAGGGAGTCCAGTCTGGTACTGGCAAACTGTACCTCATAAAGCGGAGAAACTGTTTTTCCTTCATGGAAATCCTTCTCAGTGTGAAACTCTGTGGACTACAGTACAGTTATTTTGACTGATAACTCGAGCTACATGAAAACACCATGAGAGTGTGTATCTTTGACTGTTTTTACCAGAGGTGAACAGAGAGGGTCCTCCAGGCTGTGGTGGCTTATGTAAGATTTTGCTGGTCTTGTGCAGAGCTTAAGGTAAAGGGGGAGCTCAGATTCTTTTATTACGTGCTGACGTCCTGATAAAGTGCCCTGACATGTCTGTGCGAGGATGAGACCGTTTGAGAAGACAATTTGTGGGTTGGAATCAGACAGTTTTTGATGTGATGATAACTCAGTCTTTCTGTGCTGTTTTCTTGAATTGCTGAGCCTGGACTCTTAATGTTTGTTTCACAGCCAGAACTGTCAAACATAACCTTTGCAGTGCAGGAGAGGGCAGAGAGAGCTGAGGGGGGATGACGGGGAGTCAGAAGACTTCAGAGTCCAAGTTTACTACTGTTCTTTACATACAGTCATCAACATACAGATACACACTATCAATGAACACTGGTATAAGATCAGTACTCTGTATCTGTGGAACAAAAAGCTCAGGTTTTGGTATCACACCATTCTTCACTATCATGGCTATAATCTGTGCATCTCACAGCTTTAAGAAAATAGAATGAAGGGAGAAAGTCTTCACAACTTTTTCTTTTAAAAAAGCACTGAAATACATTTTTCACACATGGATTTGATTTCTGCATGTTTGGAGAGAAGGTAATTTTCACTTTCCAGATGAGAGAATAGAGAAAAACAAACACCTGAGTTTCTTCTGTGATTACTCTGCTCTCAGAAATGAGACTTCACGAGCAGAAGGAAATTATTTCTTGTTGTTTATTGGTCTGCTTTCTGCCTCCCCAGAAACACAGAGTCCTATCTTAATGTTAGCCGTGGTTTGGGCCTGACAGAAAGACTATGCATATTTATAAGGGATGGACATTTCAAGTACAAATATTATTTGATATCAACTGCTCACTTTTTGCCACATAATCAAATAGTCCTTCCCCCAGCATAGACTTAAGGAGATAGAGACTCAATGACCCGTTAAGTTACTGGGTGCAATGTTGTTGTAGACAAGATAAGATATATTAGTGGTATAGGCTCTCTTTCTATCTGGCAAAGTTTGCTGTTGACCTTTATTTTAATTTCCTTTTTCTTTTCTTTTTTTTCTTTTTTTTTCTTTTTTTTTTTTAGTCTCCCAGAACTCGCGGCTCATGTCTCTGAGTTTTCTCCAGTTCTGAATCTCACCTTGCACAACTGTTTTTTTTTGGCATTTGGCAGTCATTCAGATGTTTTTTTATGTTATTGTGAGGATTATCTGGAAAAGCTAGTGTTTTTTACTGGACAGACTCCATTTCCCATGAGCACCTGCACCCACTCTCGTGAAGATCTGACTCTTGTCAAGGTCTTGTCAGATCTTCATTCTAAAATTAGTTTCCTTTGTTTAAGACAACTTTATTCCAGTTACAAAGCAACAAGCTAATGTATCTGTATCTGTTTGTGGCTATGAAGGGCTATTGTTTGAATCGTGACAACAATCAAACATTGTTCACTCATTTTGTACTGTAGTCTAATACCAGGCTATATTTAGTGTTGCTCACAGCGCGGTGCTCTTAGACATGTCCATAGCCTGTAACGTTAGTGAGTCCTGGTTATGTCCTACCAGGGCTCATCTACCAACTCCATCCTCACCAAGCAGAGCTAACGTAACCTCACTCTTCATTTTATTGGTAGACTCTCAAGTTTGAACCAAGTGGCAACCTCCAGTCTAAGAATATGAGACCATACGGAAGTGCTAGAACCTGCTGTTTCTCGAGTGTTCACTTGAGGCTGACTCCGGAAGTACCAGAAGTCGCATACACACCAAGCCAAAAAAACTGTTTTCAAAGCAGAAATTAACCTATTTACAGCCTGGTTCGAAAAACGTCTCCTGTCTGAGTAGCTAATTTCACTACCGGCACGCACTGTATGGTGGATAAATGTTTTTCAAACTTGGCAGTTCAGAGGATATTAAGATCACAAGCTCACCCAATCAGAGGCACAGCTCAGGGTCACGTGACGGACATATAGCATATAGGACCTATAGCTGTACACTAAGCCCTTGCCACTACCAATATGGCCGCTACCAATGTGCTTCATTTTCTGATTCAGAAACAGATGAGTGATGTCAGGGAGACTACGTCCATGTTTTATATAGTCTATGGTTTGGTCAGACCACTGCAGAATGACTACTGACTGTGGGTTGGAGTGAGCATTATCACAAACAGCATAGCTCCCGTGTTAGCCTTTAGCTCATGCTGTATCACTCTCCTGTTTAGCTTTCTTCTGCTCTCATGGCCTTTTTCTTTTAGACGGTCCAGCTCCAATGTCCACCATCACTAAAAAAATTTGATCCAAAAAGTCCTTTCCAAACTCTGTTTGCTGGCTGGGTGTTGTCATAGAGACTTCGATGTGCCGTAAATCAATCCTGTCCAACCCGACTGGGGAGCTAAGAAGAAGGTTTTGATGGAAAGAAAAAAAAATTAGAGCTGATCATCTCATTTTAAAGAGTGGATTATGATCAGTCATATATCTATATCTAGAAGTTAAACTTTTTGAGGATCACTCAGAAACTCCTCACAGGGACTTTAAAGTGACACTCCAGGATGGAACAAGTTGGGTCCTATCACAAGGTTTGGGGCAGAAATGACCCCTACAGCAGTGGTTTTGTGCAGCAGAAGCCCAAAGCGCACGCACCAAACACCCCCTCCCTGCTCCTCTGCCAGTTTCCTCTGCACTCAGACGGGGCCATATTTAACTTGACCAAAAACACAAATAAACAGACTCCCACCGAAAAAAATCTGATATCGGTCTGCATTCACGCTTTATTTAGAGAATTTTCAGTGCGTTACTTTCACACAAAATGCCGCTAAATAGTTCTCATCGTGTCTCTTTGTCCTGGCAGACTACCTGCGTTTGTTTATATCTGGCACGCCGTGCACGGACTGATACACTAAGCGGCGAGTGCCTCGTAGCCAGCTGTGGCTCTGCAGCGGAGGTAGCGCCGTTTTACAACATGATGAGAACTAGACGCGGCATGCCAGATATAAACAAAAATACACTTTTAGATGAGATGATAGTCACATGTACAATCTAATTTTTCATGATCCAATGATAAGTAGAATAATCAAACACCATGAGTCAGTCCTAGCATTTATAAAGTGCTCATCAGAGCATGATGTAATATTTTAAGTACAACCAAAATATGTTTATTCATTTGTATTTCTATTTGCAGATTATATTTTCTTAAAATTTTTTGATTTCATCCAACCATGACAAATTCTGACAAAGAGCTTTGGTATAACATTGTGAGATTGTATATAACACACTAAATAAACTCTTACTTCCATTGTCTTCTTATACATCTATATAATGTCAAATGAAGTTATGATCACTGTTTCTTAAGTCAAGACTGTGTTAGTTTGCTGTGTTTATCTTTCTGAACTGAGCCAAATGGAAAATGTGTTGTCTTCAGTGTTTCTATTCTGACTTTTCTCTATTGGGACTGTTTTTAAACCAAATTCACTTTGATTCTTGTTTAGTCAGTTAACGAGGGTTGGTGATGCAAAACGAGCACCAAAAGTTCCTGGGCCATTACAGAAAGCGGTACTTCAGGGAGACTGACTTCATGCATAATGTGATGTGAGTGATTCATAGAGAAATCATGTCCATAAAATGTAAATATAAACAGTTAAACTAAGTTCAACACTTTGAGAAGTCTGCACATTTCAAGACTTATTGTGTTTCACTTCCAGCCACTGAAAAATTTGGTAGAAACTTGATCTAATCTTGAGCTGGGTGAATGTTTAAATAACACAGAAATAGCAGCCAGCAGTGAAACCACAAGATACACTCCCTGGACGATAAGGCATCAGCATATCATCGGCAGTGAGTTTATTCACCTTTTTTTATCCTTGAATAGAAAATAGATGTGTGTATAAATCCTGCTGAAGCTGCGTCTCCTCTGAGATGATTGAGGGACACAGGATCTTGTTTGCACAAAGAGGTTGTTTGTGTCCATAAAATCAATGAAGAGTTTTACTTTCAAATGCAGCTTTACCAGAGATTGGGATCGGGCGACGCTTGATGAAATTTCAGCGGTGAAGTTTTTATTCTTCATGCTGATTTTTCTTTTACAGCTCAACTCTTTGTGCTTTCAGACGGACCTGTTGCAGCCTGCCTACGAAGCTGAAATCAACACCTACTAACAGGCGTGCTTCTTAATACTGCGATATGGAATGGAAGTGTAATAGAATATCGCTGTGTGACAGCAGATTGCATGACCGTGTGTGTGTGTGTGAAGATATTGCTGCAGATGGATAATAAAGCAATCTGTTTCTGGAATCTTGTAATTTAAAACGCTCGTCTTCCCCAGCCCCCCAGCTCATCTCCCATCTCATCTCCACCAAAATTAGATTGGAGAAGCGGGGTGCGGGGTATGGCTGCCCCCCCCCAACCCCTCCGTATGTGTGTGTGTGCATCAGTATCTACACACACACTCTTGTGTTTGTGTGTGTTGAAAGTTGTTTTGCCTCCTCTGTCTTCCTTTATCTCTCACACACGAGGCAAACTTTCTCCCTATTATCATACATTAACATAATCACTCCCATGTTCTGCTTTATTTGGCTTTCATTTCAACCACCTCGATGTGTGACCATATATCCAGCTGTCTAAAATGAATTATCGATTTCTTGCTCTCCCACTTCTCCCTCCAGCCCCGCCTCAATTTGTTCACCTGTTACTCTGGGGTGTCTTTTCCGGGCAGAGGGATGTGTCATTTCACTTTGTTGGGGGACACGGCGTGTGCTCAGAATTAAGAGCCAGCCGAGCCTTTGAGAGCACGGACCATACATCTTCATTGCCAGGTTGATGCTAATGGGTTCTTCCTATGACAGTAAAGCGAAAATGAAGATGGATGTCGTCAATGAAACATCTGATAATGATACATTTCCTGATAGCAAATAGAAGGATACATGTAATCCATTCTAATGTGAAAACCTCCACCAACTCGCACATAATGACCTTTATTTTTGGACAGAAAGGTCTTTGATTCGTTTAAAAAGCAGCAGCAGCTGCGGCTCAGCAGGTAGAGCAGCTTGTCAATTAATCATGGAGCTGATGTTTCAATCCCCAGCTCCTCCAGCTCCTCCAGCTCACGTGTCCAAGTGTCCTTGGCCAAAACACTGAACTCTAGATTGCTCCCAGTGGTCGCACCAGTAGTGTCCTGCATGGCAGCTTACCATCAATAAGGTGTGTGTGAGCTGGGAGTGTTTGAGAAAGAGGCGAGACTGGAAAAACTTAACAGAGCATCAGAGGAAGACATTACATGGGGGTGTAATGCATATTGTTTTTTTAGGAGGGTGATGCAGCAAACTGTTGATGAGTTCATGTGGAGTACGGAGCTAATGTCAGGAAGTATTCACCCTCGTTAAAAGAAAACTGAATTAAAGCTCACTCTGAATCAAAGGAAGTGAGGTATTAAAAGTTAACTTCGCAGCACCTGTGCTTTGGGTTCCTTATGGGTCATTTATCTGTATGTGTAACTAATTCTCAGACACGAGGCATATGGTGAAACTCACTTTAAATGAACTCAAACTATATGAACAACCTGAAGGACCTTAAAGTGCTAAAACAATCCAGGGGCAGTGTTTGCAATATTTGTAAAATCTGATCCAACTTCACTCAAGTTATTGCTGTGTTGATGTTACAGTTAGTGTTTGTCAGTGTTTATGTAAAGAGTGAGGTGTTGCTGTGGCGAGGACAGAGGTGGTTTAGGGAAATCTTGACAAATAAGCTGGAAATATATCAAAACTTTCTAAATAGCTGAAAAAGCTCAATTATATGTATATTTTAAAAAAATCAATAGGACAACTGCAGAAATACAGTACAGTAAATATAACAAGTGGGAGAGGTGTTGATTGATTTGTCTGGAGAATGACCCCCAAAGGAAAAACTCTCATCTCCTTTTTAGAAGAAAAAAAAACATCTGTTGTCATCTTTTTGATCATTTGTTCTTCAACTCTAAGGTTTTATATTTTCATAAATCTTTAAATGGTCTGACCCTGTATTACCACTCCGAGCTCCTTCACCTCCACGCTCCTGCTTGGTGCCTCAGGTCAGCTGATCTGCTGCTCTTGGAGGTACCGAGGTCAAAACCTAAGCTCAGGGGGACAGAGCTTTGTCTGTTGCTGCTCCGAAACTGTGGCACGAGCTCCTGCTCCAGGTAAGACAAGCCCCCTCACTGTCAGTTTTTAAAATGTGTCTCAAAAATTTTTAATCCTTGGATTTAAACCCAGCTTGAGACTCTGCTCCCGTTTTGGTGTTTTACGGTTTGTTTTTACTTTTAGATATTGTTTTTTATTAGTTCTTCAGTTGTTTGAAGAACAATGAAACAATTATTTTATTGCCTGCACCTTTGTTTTATTGATTTTTTTTGTTTTATTGTATATTGCTTTGTTTCAGAAGTGATTGTTTTTAAAGTGCTTCATAAATAAAGTTGAGTTGAGTTGAGTTGAACTGTTGCATGAGTAAAATGACCCTACAATCTTCCACTAGTGGGTCAAGACTGATCAACATGTTCAAAATCTGTGATTAAGTGAAAAATACGGATTTTTCAAACATTTAGTGGAACTGAGTGGACCAAAATGTACAAACATAATACAAATGATTTTACTAAAGCAAAATGACCAAAATAACAACAACAACAAAAAGCATTCTTATTCAGGTCATTTTTAAACTACTTTTAGAAACTTGGGGTAGTGATACAGATGTTACAGTTTAAAAAAAAAGTATATTAGAGAACTATAAGAGAACGGGGGGCGGCAGTAGCTCAGTACGTAGCGACTAGGCTCAGTGGTTGGAGGGTCACTGGTTCAAGCCCAGGTGTGGACCAAGATTGGGAATTGGGTTGATAGCTGGGGAGGTGTTGGCTTATATCCCTGAGCACCATCACTCTGACTTCTAATCAGTACATATATCTGTGCAGAAGTGCTGTTTGTGCATGTGTGTGTGTATATATCGCATGTTCAGAGAGTAAAAAAACAGGATTTCCCCCAAGTGGATTAATAAAGTATATCTTCTTCTATCTTCTTCTTCTTCTTCTTCTTCTTCTTCTAAAAAATGACTGAAAACATCACAAACATGTTCTTTTCATTAAAAATATATTGCAAGAAAAAACATCTCACTAAGTCATCTTAGACCCACATATGCATTCAGGGGTTAACTTCACTTTACAGGACTGAAAAAGTAAGGAAAGAGTCCTAGGAATTAAAATCTGGATTCCTACCACCACCGTGAAGATGACCCTAGCCCCTGTACATGGGGCACCTCCTCTATCAGTAGATCTAAGCCACTACATGTCACTTTGTTTGTTGGTTGGGCTGCAGTGTAACTACAGAACAAACAGGTGTGCAAGGGTAGAAAAAGGAGAGCTGTGTACACATGGTAAACTTAAAGTTTCAAGATATTGTTAGCTTCAAAGCATTATTGTCTAAGTCAGGGGTCAGCAACCTGCGGCTCTGGAGCCTCATGTAGCTCTTTGACTCCTTTACAGTGGCTCCCTGTAGCTTTAAAACAGATTACTGACAGAGGGTATTGTTGGTTAACAACAGTGACACTAAATATAACTGACATGGTTTAACATTTTGTTGAACTAAACATGCATCACATTTTGCGACAAAGCCTGCCACTGTGCTACTTCACCTCCTACAACATCAACAGCCCACCAACTTTCCATGCGCCTGTTGCTAACCTCAAGTTTTGAACCTCCGGTTGGTTAACTAAATCAATAACAAGACAAATCTAGGCAAGAACAGATATTTTAAGTTTTTATGATGTCTTTATTGTGAAGGTAAAGTAGATTTTGTGGCTCTGGAATGACTTAAAATCCAGGTGAGATGAAACAGCCCCTTTGACAGTAAAGGTTGCAGAACTTTGGTCTAAGACACGTTTCAACATTTTCAGAAAAGTAGAAAAAAACCTTTTTTAATGTTTTTATTTTATATCACCATTTATATAATCTATATCATCACCCTATTTTATTTGTTTTGTCTACATCTGTGTGACTTAGACAATTATGCTATGAGGACAACAAATTCAAGCTTTTCTTTTTTAGTGTGAACTCAATCATACATTTTTCCCACAGATAATAACCCTAACTCCCAGAGACTTTTTTGTTGTTTTGAATGTGAAAGATTGTCTTTCCTGAGCTAATGGACAGAAAATTTTGTTTCAGGATTCTTTGAAGTCAATGTGAAGCTGACCTTTGACTTTTCAGCTGCACTGTCATTATTTTGTCATTTTTACCCTATTAGCCATTCATGTGAAGCGCGTTTCTAGTTACCATATTCATCCTTCACCAATTAGCCGTTAATTTGAGTGAGAAATCTCAGTGACCTGACCTTTTAACATTTTGCCACCAAATCCTTAATATTTCCAATGCGTTTAAGATGGAAAACCAAGACAACTTTTTGGTTTTCCTGAGATTTTATGTTCAGAAGAAACAAAGTAATGAAAATTAACACAAAAACATACTCTGACGGTCCATAGAAATAATGAATGAGGCATGTAAAGATAAGCATGTTTCTTACCTTGATTGGTGTCAAAAATGTTGACATTCTTGGTAAACTTGGAGCTCTGGTGTCCCCCTCCTTGCCTCAGTCCTCCGAGCAGACACAGCCTCCCATTTGGATCCCAAATCACACCGCCATACGAGCGTTTACAAGGCATCAAAGGTAACGTCGTCCAGGAGCGTGTCTCTGCGTCATAAACCTCGAAGGCCTTCACTGGCCGCTTACACTGGCGACCACCTGCAGGGTTGTGTAAATCTCAGTGTTACTGTTGTACAGCCTGATGCTGAGGTTGTGGGATGTGATTTTTGGTGTGTTTCTACCTGCCACGTAGAGCTTGTTGGGCAGCAGATGTGTGATGGCATCATAGCGTGGAGTCGGCATGGGGGGAAGAAGTGCCCACACATCCTTTCGAAGGTCATACTGCTGCAGGATGCTACGAGGGAGCAGGTCAGCACCCATTCCCCCCACAGCCAGAGCACGGCCATCTGTGTGTACACAGAAACAGACAGAGAACGTACACAAACACAAACACACACAGGATTAATAAAAGTCCAGAATCTGACTGATTTCATCACGTCTTTCTGCTTTAATGAAGGATTAGTGGCCTGTTGCTTTGTGTTTGCTGCCTCATATTAGCATGATATATAACATCACAAGTGGAAAGTGCCAAGCTGAGTTTGATGAGAAGCTTGTGACAAGGCAGCAGACTGTGATGGACAAGTGAAGGACAGTGGGTACAGCAGCAGAATAAAAAGCAGGAGTCCATGTCTGGCACTTTAGCATGGCATCTCTAGCATATGAATGGAAGTGGGTGGGAGCGTTGTCTCAAGGGGAAAAACAGCCTTTACTCTGCAGGAGGAGAGACACTAGAATACAGAGTAAAATCTGCTTTCACTGTTTTTATAAAGCAAATTATTACGAAACACTCCACAACAAAACACAACACATTATAACACATTCTGATACATTTGGATAAACTACAATACGATTGATTTTGATACAATATAAAGTGGTCCCTGACTCACGAGTACAATTTGTTTTATGATGGAGCTCGCAACTCATATTACTCCTAATGTCAAATCAATTATCCCCATTGAAATGAATTGAAATTCCAAAAATGTGTTCCAGACCACACAAAAAAAACATGCTAATTTTTTGTTACATGTTTTTAAAAAAGAAAAATGTACTAAAAATATTGAATACTCCATAAAAACAAAATACGATAGAATGTACTGCAATATATTGGTTTTATTACAGCTAGATTCTAAAGGAAATTTTCATTACTTAAAGCACACTCTTGTAAACACAACATTCAAACTGGGCTCCTCCTCCTTGGCTCAGTGCCAGCAGCAGCGCACACCCACTGCTTCTGACCATGTCTACATGAACACACTCACTAGCCCAGTAGCCACCTGTAGCATCATGTTTCTTTGTGGGAAAGTCTTGAGAGCATCTGAGTTGGTATGTTAGCACAAGCTAATCACGGCTATCTGACACATACCAACTTGTGTTGCTCTTTGTCTCATGCTGCTCTCCAAGTTCACAAAAGCAAGAGAAAGTTGAGCCAGGAAAAAGCCTTATCTGTTTGGCATTTCGTTTCATTTTGGTTGTGTTTTTCTTTCTCCGTGCTACATCCACTATTGTAGCTCTTCTGATTAGCTTCCACTCACTATTATCAACATGTAAAGCCGCTTGCACACTGGCTGTGCTGTGATTGGCTGATGTAACCACGTCTACCCTCCCCTCAGAAACATCCTGACACAACCAAAACATCAACACACAGGCAGAGGAGGGGATTGAGGCAGAAACAGACACTAACACACATGTATAGAGACCGGTGGGAAATAATTGAGCAGGATTATTATTTATTTATTTATTTTTTTTTTAGAAAAATTTGCAGACTACCTTTTAGTAAAATATTCTTTCAGGAAACCAGACGGCTTGAAGACGCTGATGGAGGTGGAGAAGAAAGGCTGAACTGAATAACTAAATCATAGTCCTGGTTGAACCTGTCCAAATGACTGTTTCACCCCCCCCTTTCGCTACATTTTGAAAATGAGTCGGGGAAGTGTCATTAAATAGTGCCATCGTACATCCAGTTGCAACTTTTTCAGTGTGTTTCTTTTGATTGAAGTTTTGCAAAATAATTGTTAGTAAAAATGCGAGCACAACACTGATGCTTCCACTGCAGATTAACTGCTTAAAGGAAATAAGTAAGACACAAGACGCAGGGCGGGTGATGCAGCATTCACTGTGGTGTTTGCTGTGCCAGCAGTGGAGAATCTGAAGCTAGCCTGAAACTTGAGTTTTAGCTCTCAACTCAAAGCAAAGTTGGCCAAGAAATGGCTCAAATCTTGAAAACTTGTTAGTTGGGACACTTGCTCGTCTAAGTACCACTGTACTATAGTGCCTGTGTTGGAAAAAGCATCAAAAACAAGCATCAAACAACACTCCACAAGTAGACAAAAAGCAGCATACATCTCAACTACAGCCACAAGGAACACATTATGTACTTCACTTATTCTCATGTTTAACACAATACAGAGTAAAATTACGTGAACAAGAAAAGGACAGACCTTAACGTTAAAGAGCCAGTCCAAGCCTAAAAACATGATACAACCAAACCAAATTTTACAGAACATAACCTAACGTATGCTCAGGGCTCTAATCTATGGATACATTGGAAAAAGTTTTTCAAAAACTTTATATTCATTCAGAAAAGCTCATTATCTAAAATATATTACCTTATATCAATGAAACTGGCATAATGTAGTCAATTTTATGACTCACCATCCATTAAGAAAGCTCATATTCGTTTTAATTTGAACCTATGGATCATTTTGTCACACCATTTGTCTTTTTTTCCAGCTCCCTGCGAGGTTTCTGAGGATGAAACTGCCGGGTTGGACTGAGGATTGAAGACTGGTCAGGGAGATGGAGAGGCCGGTATGATGAAGCCTATACACGACCAATAAGTCTGTGAGTACACAGCATCTATCTGTGTTCCCACAGACACTGACAGATGAACCACTGAACTGAACTGAACTCATCTATGGCAGAGAGACGCTCCCTGAAAAGATTGTTTATTGATAAAGACGGCCGGCCTGATCGCTGATGGTGAGAATATATATGAGCGTCAGAGCCCAAAGTGACTCCTTCAATGTCGACTCAGAAAACTTACAGAGAACTTCTTTGTTTGAAGATCCGTGCCAGCAAATGTAGTAATCAACAAAAACATTAAGTGGTAAAAGATGTTTGGTATGATATGTAAGATAATGCTCTGGATTTCATTGGATATTATCTTGTTGGTGCTCCTCTTGCCAGGTCATCTGTTTTCTTTCATTCATTCGTCCTTGTTGTTCAGACTCTCCACTTCCTGTCTGTGTGTTTCCCTCCTGTGGGATTGTCTGCCCAACCTTTCAGTGTCACCTAAATCTGATAAGCCTCACCTTCCACACAACTTATCCTGTGTCTTTCTGTTGCACTGTGCCTCTGTGTCAAGTGTCCCAGCATTTCTTTTTCTTGATAACATTCTCAGTTTTCTGTCTGCAGCTGCTTCCTGGTGGAGCTTTTTGCCTTTTCCCTGCTCGATTCATTTGCATGTTTTGACAACTGATGTTTGTTTTGGATATTTGTTTTAGAGAGCAAAGACTTAGTCATTTGGAGGAACTTTGGAGCAGGTTTTGCCTTAGTCAGGATTATTTCAGTCCTACTTTTCTTTCTGCAAGAAACCTCAGTTATTTGCAGACTCGCCAAACAACAGCACTTAACATCTATGACACCAGGAATACACACGACAGACTCTGCTCTGTTGCATGTTGATATCAAGCTCTCGAATCCGTCAACCTGCATGTTCAGTCCAGCAAGTTGACTGACTATTTGGTTTCCAGACAGCTAGAGTCAGGAGACCGAGTCACTCCCACTCTCTTGATGAACATCTTCTTGTCATGTTGGGCAGTAAAACCCCAAACCAGTTGACTCCTTACCTGGCTGCACTCATTATGTTGGTTTAATCTGAAAGTTAAGCTTAATTTGATCTGTTTTTGACACAGATTGTTTGATTTTGAAAGTCACTGGCTCTTTTGGGGTATTTTCTGTGCACTACTTCCTGTCCTGCTTGAACGATGAATTGATGCACTGGTGCTCTGGCCAAAATAGGACCATTGTGTACCTGTTGCAACCTGTCAGAGCAGGGGGACTGCAATGGAGTGGATCCAATTTGAGTTGACTAAGCAGTAACCTCTGGTCTGAAAATATCAGACAATTTGGAAGTGCAAAAATTTGCTGTTCTTAGAGTGTCTGCTTGAGGGTGGCTCCACAGATACTGGAAACATCAAACACACCAAGCCAAAAAAAGCTGTTTTCACATCAGAAATAAATATATTTACAGTCTGGTGCTAAAAATCACTTCAACCTGAATCGCTAATTTTTCCAGTGGCACACACTGTATGGGGTGTTAATTTTGTTCTAACTCAATAGTTTAGAAGACTTTGAGATCACAAGTGTACTCAATCAGAGGCACAGCTCACATGACTAATGGGCGCCTTATGGCTGTTAGAGTGGAGACAAAGCTTGCGTCATTTCAAATATGGCCATTACAGCTGATTTGCTTCAAAAATCAGTTACAGAAACACAAAAGTGATATCACACAGATTTCATCCATATAATATACAGTCTGTGGAGTTGACACACTGACTTGTACAGAGAGGGACCGTAGATGCATAGTATTTTGGTCCTAATTGCATGCTTTAAAAAAAAATGACATAACCATTATATTCAATGTTCACGCCTGATGTATTTCTGCAGAAAAAAAAAAAAATCAAATACTTTGGCTGCTTATTTTTCCTCAGCACTAAAACTTTCCAAATGTTTCTTTAACAGCACAGTGAGGATCACCATCACCCATTGTCGTTAAGATATGGCACTTGCCAAGGTGTGTGTTTGTTTTGAAGCAAACAAATGGACCGCAGATCTTCTTTTTAATGCTACGTTTCTTTGTTCAAGACAACTTGTTCTAGGATACAAAGCATGTATGCATGTTTTTATCAACACTTGTGTAGAGTTGCTGTTTGAACTGTGGGATCAATTAAACTTTGTAAACTCAGTATGAAATTGAGCAGATTATCTGTTTAGTGTAACAGCCTGGTGCCCTAAGGGTGTCCCTCACAGAAACAGCGTAAAGGAATGACCCATCATTGCGCTGGGAATCTCATTTTAAATCATTGTTCATATAAAGCTGAATATGTACTCAAGAGACTATTTGAAGATCACTTATAAAATCCTCAGAGGGCCTTTAACCCATAATCAGTCCGTACCTTTCACAGTGATGGAAACACCCATCAAGGCTTCCCGCAGAGCGCTCCTCTTCCTCCACCTTCCTTCTTCTGTGTTGTACATCTCCACCACCTTCAGGGGGCTCTGGTCCTCTCCCACTCCTCCTACAACCAGGATTTGTTTTCCCAGCACTCCCACAGCAGCCCCTGCTCGAGGCGTGGGCATTGGGGGCAAACTAATCCAGCGGTCCCCCTGAAGAAAAGGAAAAATGACGTTACAGACGGATGAAAAAATGGTTCCAAGTCAGCTTTATTTGCAGCACATTGATGTTTTTATATTTTGTTTTATAGGTTAAAGTCTTCCTAAAAACTAGTTTGACACATCTTAACTGGTACAACTTAGTGCAGTTATTTACTTTTTATCATATTGAGGCTGTTTGCTTATATTCTAATTCAACAGATTTTTTCCCAATATCTTCAAGTGGTTAAATAACTCATGATTTATTTGCAGAGTCCAGAATTTAAATGAAGCATCTGTAAGATTTTCTGTTCCACTCCAAAAACCTAATAATCTATATTTCACCCCCTTACATGTCTGCATTCTCCATTAGTGTTTTGAGAAATCATCACTGCTCTGAGCTCACTGCTTATTACTTTGATGATCATACACTCTCCATTCTTTGAAGAGAAACAACAAAACATAAAGTGTCCAGATTGCATTAGTCTCACACCTCAGGGGAGTAGAGCTCCACAGTGGGACACGGCCTCCCTGCAGCATCACAGCCCCCCAGCATATACATCTGTCCCCCCACCTCTGACAGAGTGTGGTAAACACGGCCGCTGGGCAGCCGTGCAAGGCTCTGCCAGTGGAACTCATTGGCTGAAGGTACCGCCATGGCCTCAGACGCCCAGGGGAGATTCACTGAGGCAGGAAGGGAGCAGAGAGCTGGAGGAGGGCCAGAGTAAGAGGAGTTTTTAGGGGTGATCAGGAGGAGCTGGGAGGAAGGAGGTGGTGGAGAGCTGGAGGACTGGAGTCAGGGCCCCAGGGTGAGGGGAGGTTCTTTAGTGGAGCGGTGAAGCGGTGGGAGTGTCTGAGCAGTTAAAGGCCAGGCTGAAGTCTGGTCTCCTGGGGATGGTCTGCTGCCTCACTCCGGACCCTGGAGAAAACGTGGGATAAAATTGGATTTAGCAGCGCAACACACAGCTGAGCAGAGCAGAGCGTGAAAAAGTCAATACATTTTTAAGAACTTCAGAAGAAGGAAGGGTGAGCTTTGTATGATCAGAATCAGGGGAGGACGTTTACAGAAACAGTCAGGGACATCTGCTCTAATAATCTATTACATATTGTTGATGCAAAGTTGAAAACCTTGGACAGATTAGTCTGAAAAGCTACTGCTTTCTTCAAATACAATGCTATTTTGAAACAAGTCTAGGCCAATATTTTACCATTATTTGATGCAACTTCATTCCAGTACTCACTGTAAATATATATATACCTCACTCCTATATAAATATGTAAAAAGTAGTGTTTGTTTTTCTACTTCTCGTATTCGTTATATTTCTTCAAAATGTTAATCTTATATTCTATTATCATTATTCTGTTTTTATTGTATTGCATTACTGCACTTTTTTGTGAGCTGATGTGGCAAAAAAAATTCCCCCAGGGGGATCATAAAGAATATTCTATTCTATTCTATTCTATTCTATTCTATTCTATTCTATTCAAACTACACCATTAAAGTTAAACAGGGTGTTTTAGAAATGGCCAGCAGGGGGCGACACAAATGGTTGCAGATGAGATCTACCTATGCAGGAAAAGAAAAAAATGGCCCCTGATTTTATTCATTATATTATTTTATTTTATCCCTTTTATTGTTTTTAGGAACAGATCACAAATGCACCAAATTAAGCACTTTCATGTAACAAAAGTGTACAAGGACATAGAAAACTGAAAATATGTGAAAACAAATAGATAAATTAAAAAAGGACAATTACAGAGCACTCACTCACATTACCCCCATAACCATTGTATACATGTCAAATGTAAACAACACTCCTCAAGTAATCAAATGTCGACGTGAATATATATATATATATATATATATATATATATATATATATATATATATATATATATATATATATATATATATATATATATATATATATATATATATATATATATATATATATATATATATACATACACACACACACGTGTGTGTGTGTGTGTGTGTGTGTGTGTGTGTGTGTGTGTGTTTGTGTGTGTGTGTGTGTGTGTGCGTATGTGTGTGTGCGTATGTGTGTGTGTGTGTGGCAATGTTAGGATCAGTACTGATCAATACTTGGGTCATGAGACTAGTGCTTAAGTTTCAGTTTTTTTTCTACATGTGCTCTTCTCAATTGCTTAGTTCTCATAGCTATCTAGATAGATGGATAAATAGATTGATAGCTAGGTACATAGATAGAACTTAGTCTCTTTTGCAGTAAATTTGTCTTTGACATGGTTCCAAGTACAAATTTAAACACTATGAATTTTGCTTGGAAAACTTGAAATGTATTAATTTTTACATTGTGTCATTTTATTTATGTATGAGACAAAGTGTGTTTGTTAAACCTTGTGTGTAATGTGGCTCTTTGTAGTACCTTTGTATTTTTTGTGGCTCTTGGTTTCTGACTGGTTGGCTACCCCTGATTTAGAGCATTTATTACAGGGTAACAATCATGAATCATCAATCACATTTTATTGCTGATATTCACATTTAAACAATAATAACCACCATTAGTGACCTTGTATTGACTAATTAACATCATAATGTTAGAAAGATAATTAGGAAGAGTTGATGTAAAATATTTTATTTCATATATTTACATATGGTAGCAATGTCTGTTCCATCTAGCGTTAACAGCAGCTCATTTATCCATTTAGCTACAGACATGAACAATGGGACAACCTCTACCATTATCTGTGAATGAAAATTAAAAGTTTCAATCACTGGTTTTAATTATTTTGGAGTCTTGTGCCGTCTCATTTCTATGGTTGTTTTTTGTCTGTTTTTGTTTTGAGGTGAGGTTCTGTGAGGTACCTGTGACAGTAAGCACAAGCCCACAGGGATCCTGGTCAGCTCAGCTCCTTTGTTTAGAAAGCAGTCAGTGAACCAGAACAGAGGCCTTCCCTCTGAGGATGGTAAAAAACAAACGGTCTCTCTGACGTCAAAGGAAAGCACTGCAATGTTTCTAAATACAGCACACAGGTAAAAGTATCTTGATATTAGATCAGTTATCAAGTAAAGTTGAACTGGTTTGCAGCAGTCAATGACCTCACTTCCTTTCCTGCTCTTTAGCCAGCTGCTCAACAAACAGACTGAGATGACTGTGATTCCCTATAGGTATCAAACTAACTATTGGAGAGTACATCATATGACTTCTCAAAGTTAGTAATATATGAAGTTATATCAGACATAATAAGAGTATATACTGGATGTACTTGGTGGTAAAGAATGCTGAAGTGCACATTTTTTGTTTTGTTGACACAGCAACCTGCTCACAGGAGTCCTGATCCAGCATTTAATCACAGAATGTATTATACATTGATGTAGTCTACCTGTCGGTCAGGTAACTTTATTGTACAAAACTTTTCATCCAAATATCTTCTTTACGGCTGAGTTTTTTTTTTTTTTTTTAAAGAAAGAAATAAAAGAAATCAACCCCCATCCAACTGCACGTATGAAAATGTTCGCTCTTTTGCATGGACTCTCAAGGAACTGTGGCTTTACTTCTGACGGATGAAGGTTGCTGCTTGCATTTACTCCAAGTATGGAGACTTCTTGCCCTAAAAACAAGGAGGCAGAAAACAAGCAGCCGACTCCCTGCTCTAAAACACCAGCCCAGTGTGATGTCAGGATTGCTTCATCCACTTCTTAAACTGTCTGAGTCCAACTTTAATCAGCGGCTCAAAAACCCTTCAGCTTACATTTATTCCACCTCTTCTTTAATAAAACAGACCCAACATCCTCAAAAATCAGACCGGGGTGTCTCCTCTTAAAAGGAATTATTCCTTCTTTGAACCATTTCAACGTCTCATCTATTAAATAAAATTATGGTATTAAATTAGGGAACATGCTGAAATGTCTGGACATTCATTAAAAGTCAAATGAGAAAAGTTATCACGCTTCCTGAGACTTTTACAGAGTATTACCACCTACTTTAAATTTCAGTCCTCCCACTTTTTCCTTTAACACTTCACCACTTTGCCTGTGTGCTGTGGATTAAACCTTCTCTTCTTTGCTCAGATGCTCAGATATGAAGCAGCTGTAGTCTCGGAGAACTGAAGTGACGCACAGTCTCACATGTATAAGTTTTCCTTCACTGTTATGTCGGGTGCCGTGTTGTTTTTTCCTGTGTCATCCCAGAGGAGCTTTCTGTTTCCTGTGTGTAACCCACTTCTCTTGCCTACGCTCACTTTCAAGCGAGGAAAGAGGGAGGAAGTCTGTCATCGATGTAGGAGGAAGCATCCAGAATAAGCCCGCCGTGCTCTGCAAACCTGATTTTAAATACATCACACCATCGCCTTGAATGCACCCTGTGCAAACACCTGACATGTTAATGAGGCTGTGGGGGAGACTTCGGTGAAAATGTGACTGCAGTTTAATCACACAGATGTGATTTCACGGAATCTCAGCATTTTGTCCTTCACAGCTCGACATCTCTTCCAAAAACATCCCATCCTTCAAATCCTCCCCTCTCTGCCTGTCTCCACATTTCACTGCGAAGCTTTATCTACCTGTCGTACCTTTGATCATCTCACAGACGGAAGAATAGAGGACATAGGGGGAAGATAAAGAGAGGACTGCCCTTCAAAATAAAACCTCCCCTGTTTTAATGTGCGAGGGTTGCCATAGCAACAGTTAGGCTTTTCCCAGGAGGCACAGCTTTTTGTGTGTGTTTTTTTTTTTCACGTCTTCTGCACGTGGCAGCTTATCGCTTGGTTTGCCGTTAATAAGGCTCATGAAAAAGGATGAGAATCAAATAAAAGCGGGTCGCTCTCCTATAGGCTGACCCCGGCAGGCGCGAGCTGCCTAACGAGGCGGAGGTAGTCCTCTCCCAGCTTGACTAACAGCATGCGTTCACCGCAATCTGTAACCGATTTGGTCCGCCACGTCGTTTTTTTTAATTAACTGCTCGAGCAGCTTGAGATCAACAGTAAGCCCACCAGCATCATCTGAAGTCGTTGACAATCAGCGTGCCTCCAAGTCAAACTTTTAATTAGGTAACATGCTCACTCCCCCTCCTCTCCGTCTGTGCATGGAGCGCCTCTAAATGTAAAGCCACCAGGAGCTTCACTCGTTAAATAAGGCATAATGAAATGCATGTTAGCTTTATGGCGTCATGTCTCATCAATGATCTGTGTCTTATCAGCCTTTCATTCAAGACTGAATGACAATTAACTTCACTTTAGGGAAACAGGTTGTCACAGAAGAGGAACATCTGATCTCAGGGTTCAGCTGTGAGACTTTTCACTCATCTATATGCAAAGAGCCAGACTGTGAGAGAAACCTGGAGCCAAGGAGCAAATCGAGCCAGTAATAACATTTGAGTCAACAAACTGGAATACTTGAGATGACTGAACTGGATCCAGCCGTCATGTGAGTCAATCCATTATGAATCAGACCTGGTCGGAAGGAATCCAGCTTTCACCCTCCCCAGGAAAAACTCACATCAAGGGGTCAGAATGAGGGCAGCGTCGTTTGTTTCTCAACGGAAAGGCTGGAAGTTCAATCCCTGCCGTGTCAGAGTGCCCTCAGGCAAGACATTGATCAACAAACTGTTTCTGACAGGTGTGTGAATGTGCTTGTATGAGCTCAGGTAAATCTACTGGGCACTTAATGCGTCATCCTCTGCCATCAGTGTGTGAATGTGAAACAGGAGTCTCAGCGCTTTGAGTGGTCAGAGGAAGGGATGTCCCAATCCCAAATTTCAACAGGCAGATCAGAGCTGAGCTGACATTTCTTTAAATGATCAGTGATCAGAATTTAAGCCAGGAGTCTCAAACTCAAAATATGTGAGAGCCGCTGAGCATCCAAAACTTGTCACATGGGGGGGGGGCTTCAGGTGTTGCACAAAAAAAAAGAAAAAATGGTTTCACTGTTAGAACAACTATACTTCTCAACATAAGCTATTTAACAGTCATATTTGGCTTTTCTTGCTGAATGCTCGCTGCCAGACACCAGAGAGCTCTTCTTCTCTGACAGCTATCTCTTGAAGATGGACATCACCAAGTCTGGACCTGGTCTATGATTGGCCTCTTTTCCTGCTGACTGGAAAAACATTTTGTTGTGTTGACAGTTCTTTGTGTCTGTCATACTCCCTGGTAGTTTGCGTACAGCTCCAAATGTTAGTTGAACAATGCTGTGTGAGGTTGTACTCCTTAAGAGCGGCAGCTTTCTCTGTATATTTGTGACAGGTGTAATACCCCTTAAACTCCACAGAAATACATGTTCCACCACTTCTCCTGAGATAGTCTGTGCCTGACATCAAACTCTTTTGGCCTTTCAAAGAGACATTGAGCTTTGACAGAGGGGAACCCTCTGGGCCTTCAAGGTATTTAGTGAAGGCCTAATAAAAAATATTGAAAGAATTTTTGTACTCCTAAATAATTATTTTATTTTATTTTGTTTTGTTTTTTTATTTATTTTACTCAATGAAATCATAACAATGAGTTTTATATTATTTTTATAAACTTGTCCTGGCAAACTATGGGTTAATATAACTAAATGGAAAATGGACCAATCACAATTTTCCTTTTGATGGTATCTGGGTAAATCAGTGACACATTCTGGCAGGCAGGGCCCTCAGTAACTGCAGGGAATGCTTGTGTAACTCAAGTGAATGTGGACACAATTTGACAATGACAGCTTTCTTAGCCAATCATATTTTGTTAAGTTGTGGGCGGGATCATACCTGTCATCTTCCGGGGATTCGCGAATACTTACCAAACACCCCCTCCGTGCTCCCCTGCCGGTTTCCTCTGCACTCAGACGGGGCCATATTTTACTTGAACAAAAACACAAATAAACGGACTCCCACCGAAAAAATATATCGGTCTGGATTCACGCTTTATTTAGTGAATATTCAGCACGTTACTTTCACACAAAAACACCGCTAAATAAGGCTCTAGTTCTCATCGTGTCGTAAAACAGCGCTATCTCCGCTGCAGAGCCATGTCTGGCTACGAGGCACTTGCCGCTTAGTGTATCAGTCTGCGCGCACGGCGTGCCAGATATAAACAAACGCAGGTAGTCTGCCAGGACGAAGAGACACAATGAGAACTTGAGCCTTATTTAGCGGTGTTTTTGTGTGAAAGCAACGCGCTGAAAATTCTCTCAATAAAGCGTGAATTCAGACCGATATCAGATTTTTTCAGTGGGAGTCAATTTATTTGTGTTTTTGGTCAAGTAAAATATGGCCCTGTCTGAGTGCAGAGGAAACCTGCAGAGGAGCAGGGAGGGGGTGTTTGGTGCGTGCGCCCTGGGCTTCTGCTGCACTAAAACACTGCTGTAGGGGTAATTTCTGCCCTAAACCTTGTGATAGGACCCAACTTGTTTCATCCTGGAGTATCACTTTAATGGATAAGCACCTAACTGCAGCTGTGAGTGAGTGAAGAGAAAAGAGAAGATCTAGTTGGCAGAACATGAAGAGAAATGGCAGAAAGTAATGAAGAAGACTGTGTGGTTGCTGGATTACTTGAAACTCTGTTTTTTTTTTTTTTTTTTTTTCAATTTTATATCTTAATTTTTTTAATTGTTTGAAGTTGTGTTAGGTGTTGCAGTGTTCAGGCACATGATAAATTTGTGATCCCACAATACTAAACTTCCATGTCACATGATTCTGGCTATTGTTTTTATTTCTTTGTTTGATTGTTTATTGCCACGTGTGGTCCCATGGTCTTACTGAAGGCCCAGTGGCTAGGGCCACGGTTCGCCACTGAGCTTTGACAAAGTTTTGAGGACAACAGTGGCTTGCCAAGTGTTTGTTTTTTTCCTGCTTTGTTTCACGCGCTGGTTAAGCTGTGGTCAGGGTCAACAGAGAAAAGTGGATATTTCTCTGCAGCGCGCTGCATTTTGCTATAAATCAATGTCAAGTGGCAGACCATATGAAATGGTTTTTGAGGGCTGTATCTGGCCTGTAGGGTGCGAGTTTGAGACCCCTGATTTTAGCCAATCATCTCATCCAGTTGTTGACGTTAGCTGTCATTGAGCACGGTTTTCCAGAACACACCAATGCGTCAGTATATCTGAGCATTTCAAGTTCACCTAACCTCGCACAGATGATGATAAATTAAAGGACAATATACATCTGCACAGCATCTGCAGCTTGAATAAAAAACACATGAGCACAACCAGACACTTTACAGCAATAACATCTGCTTTACAGCACCTAAGGGTACTCTCAAAGGCCATTACAGGTGCAATGGTACAGATGACACATGGTTTGGTCTGTATCTTGGTTTTTGGGCCACAGTTTTGGTTCAGTTTGGGTATTTGTTTGTTGCATTAAGAAAAATATCTTTTCTTTTGCTCCCAAAATTAATTCATTATTTTGCTTGTCAGCAAAACCTGCATTTCACAGTAACAAATTCTAGTATCACTGGTTTACTGAATGATGTAATACTTTTTTCCAGTTTCACAGTTACTGAACAGAACTCTTTCAAGTGATAAACTGCCTCTTTTTCCTTGACTACCTGTATAAACCTGATAAAACTTGTTTTCAGACCAATGCCAGTACAAGTACTCCAGAGAGTACTCACCAATACCAAATACCAATACCTTTAGTACTTTTA
This sequence comes from Halichoeres trimaculatus, assembly GCF_033239565.1. Classification (NCBI taxonomy): domain Eukaryota; kingdom Metazoa; phylum Chordata; class Actinopteri; order Labriformes; family Labridae; genus Halichoeres; species Halichoeres trimaculatus. The sequence goes on along the minus strand of NW_027437179.1, from coordinate 9,152,443 downwards.
AAGGGGACATATCATGCTTGTTTCTCCTTTTCACTATGCCAGACTAGGATGCCTGTAAAGCATTTCTGCCCTCAGTACAAGTCATTTAGTTCCTTCATTTCCCCACAATAGCGTTCTCAATATCCTCATTTTAGGCCATTCTGAAGATCTCGTTGAAACGCTCCGTTTGGAGAATGACCTCCAGTAACCTCGCAACGTCACAGCCCTTTGCGCTCTGATTGGACAGTTCTATCAGAGGGGCTGAGGGGGTAGAGCCAGGGGGCGGTTTTTGCAGCATGGCAGTATTTACAAAATCGCCACATTGAATGGGGCAGACTGAGCGAGTTTGCTGTTTGCCAAAACTTCACCGTAAGGCATTGATAGCACTAATAAAATGGCAGAGTGTAGGATACGTCCTTTTGTATTGGACCCCGAGTCAGACCCGGATGGTTCTGCAGCTCAGGAGGAAGAAAATCGCCACAAATTTTAACATTAATGAGGAAAAATCTTCGCCCCTAGACAGCAATGCGTGCTGACGGAGACTCTGCATCTCCAGCTTGGACAGCCTGACAGCTCCCGGTGTTTAGCGCCTGATAACGTGATTTAGAGAGTCTCCTTCACTCCCTGTTACAGACAGTTCTTCAGGATCTGAGTCACAAACTACTGTCAAAATTCCCCTTATTTTTTAAACCTAACCTAACTCTGAGTAAATGCAGTGAAAATGAAACACACAGGTTGAATTTTAAAAGTCTGCACATTTTAAAGGCCAAAGTAGGTTGAAACACAAAATAATCGAGATTAATCGACTAATCAAAAAAATAACCAACAGATTATTAGTCAACATCAAAAATAATCACTTGTTGCAGCCGTACTGGTGAGGAGGACTTACTTGACATAAGATTGTTTTGCCTTGAGTATTGGCTACTGGTATTGGCAGCCTTCAGCAATACCCGGTATCTAGAAATGAGGCCAGTATCAGCCCAATACCTATACCTGGGATTGGTTTTCACTCATCCCTGGTATACACTACAGAAAAGTAGCTATTGGCTGTCCCTGACGTTGCTAAAAGTTGTTAATTGGCTTCATCGCCTAAGTTACATAACAAGCAATTGGCATGTAATTGTTGAAAACAATATAGGAGAAACAAATAACATGGTGGGAGGGACGGAAAGCATGGGGAAAAAAAGAAAAATGTGTTTATAACTACAAATGAACTTTCTTTTTTTGGAAGTATTGTGAAAAAATATTTCAAAACAGGTCTTCTCTGGTTCTTTGCTTTGTTTTATTCATGAAAGAGAACCAGGAGATACAACTGGTTATAGATTTTACATTTCAAATTCTACACACACATCTGAGGTGATGAATTTTATTAATAATTTAGGTAATCAGCCAATCAGTACCAAATCTGCTGTTGTGGTTCAGAGCTGCATCCAAAGGGGGATCTTGAATGTTTTCCCATTTAAGTCTCTTAAGATTTGGCTTCTCCCTGGGTGGAGATGGTCGTACGATGTCTTCTGCAGTTCCAGGGGTGAAGCAGTAAGGTAAATCAATACCTAAATCCAAATGATGTCAGTATAATAATCAAAAGTCTGGGCAGGTATACAGGCAGGATTTTCACAGAACTGGTAAAGAGAGCTCTCTGTGTGCCTCCCTGCATCCATCTGTGGCCCAAGCTGATTCTCCCTTTACCCCCAGTCTAACACCCCTGTGTTGTGTGTGTGTGTGTGTGTGTGTGTGTGTGTGTGTGTGTGTGTGTGTGTGTGTGTGTGTGTGTGTGTGTGTGTGTGTGTGTGTGTGTGTGTGTGTGTGTGTGTGTGTGTGTGTGTGGTTCAAAGTGAGATCTCTGCAGCTCTCTGCTAAAGTCGGCCTGACATCTCTGGCTCCAGGTTTCAGAAGCTATTCATAGCAAAACAATGAAAGGTCTGTAATCTGGACCCATGATACCTCCTGTTCTAATAAGTGGGTTACCAAACAGGACTTCATGTTACCTGGTTCAGTTTGAAGTGAGGTAACATGATAAATTTTTTAAAAAACAGCTGTTAATTGTGTAAAATACCAGACACTTGTGTGTTGTGTTGATCTTCACAGCAGAGTAGTGCTTAAAGATAATTTGTCATCAATTAGCAAGCTTGTAAAGGTTGCTTAATCAGCTGATAACAAATCCACTGATGTAAGCCAGGTTTGTACTTCTGCATCTGACACAGTGGCCTCTGTCAGCGTGGTCTGTGTGGCCCTTTTCCAATGTGGAGGGCTGAGTGTGTAGTCTGACATGCAGCTTCTTCCAAATGTAACAACAAGTCAACATGTCAGGAACAGCAAGCCCTGTGACTGATGTTGACATCAGTGACACAAACATTAAATGATTAAGAACATAAAACCATAGAGCAGCTTTCGAAGCTAAAGACATAGATTAGATTAATCTGATTTTCCACAGCTCTCCTGCACCTGTGAAGATTGTACAGTGACGTCACTAGATTAGATGCATTTATATCTCTAGGACAGCTTGCAGTTATTTTTTTCTCCGTCAGAAAATCACACTAGCATTTTCGCATATATACACATATCTAGGCCGTTACCACAGCAACCAGTGCAGGATGCTATAAGGTGCCAGAGAAACAACTTGCTGAACACAGAACAGGGCCTATAATTTCCCCTGACTGCAAGGACGTACACAGAGCATAAGGTGAGAGCAGCACAATGTTGAAATTAAAAAAACATTGATGGTGGCTCAGACGACATGTTTCACTGTGATCCTTCATGCTGTCTCTTGTGAGTTCCCAGCTTAATACAAAGTCAAATACTCCAAAGTTGGAAAGCCCCTTCTTAAAAACAAACTGTTTGTCAAACTTTGGGAGAGGAAGAAACCATCATGTGGTGCATTAAAAGCTTTAGGAGTCAAAAGGTCTTGCAAGTGAACCCCTGCCAAGTGAATCCAAAAAGAGCTCATGTTAGGATGTTTGTTTATCGATGGTCTGAGAACATGGAAACCCAGAAGAAAGATGCCAGAAAGAAGGAAAAAAAGTTCCTGAATAGTAGTTCTCCCATGAGCTGCTCCGCATGATTTTTAAATGGGCTGTGAGGAGTTTGAAAGTGATCAAGTCTCCCTTCTAGATAAATGCGTGAACTTAATTCACACTTTAAAATGAGATTATCAGCGCGAGTATGACTCGTTACAGGTTATTTTAAATTGCTACTTCTTAGCTTCCAGTTTGGGTCGACCGGGAATGGATCGGTCTCTATGACAACACCACGCCGGCTGACAAAGTTCAGTGGTGAGAAGAGATAAAACACAGACAACTGGATCGCTCACTCAGTGACATCCATAGACTGTAAAGCTCAATATGATAAACATGGACGCAGCGGATGAGAAATAAAGGCACAAATCCGTTACGCCACCTGCTGTTGTGTCGTGCACATTGCAGATCATTGCTCGAGTCGTGTGCTGGTGTTCATGAATAAATCTTAGTCCTGCGGATGTGGATCAGAACGGCGGAAAGTTACTGCCAAAAGTCACGTGACGTGGTAGAATCATGTCAAAACGGTTTCTTCGACTTGCAGAACTGTTTCCCCGCAGAATTGTTTCTCCTACTTGCCGAATTGTTTCTCCTACTTGCCGAATTGTTTCTCCCACTTGCACATTTTTTTTTCGAACTCGGGAAGAAAAAATTAAATCTTGAACAATATTTTTTTTTGTACTTAAAAGATTTTATTTTTGCGCCTCAAGGATATTTTTATTTAAGTGAAAATACATTTTTCTGTATTTGTGAAGCAAGATGTATTCGTTGGAGAGACTTGCTTTTTTCATTAATAAAACTAAGAACATTAGTTGTGAATTATGTTTTGCTTTTGCAAATCACACTGAGTTTGTTTGTGAATCACTGGCAGCAAATAAAACACAGTTTTTGTGTTTGTGAGGTTTTTGGCAGTAATCTAACTCCATATTTTCTCTGCTGAAAACGATTTCTGTGATTAATATTGTAGTAATGGTGGACACTGGAGCCTAACTGTCAGAGAGAAAAAGGGCAGAAGAGCAGAAGAAAGATAAACAGGGGAGTGATACAGCCCGAGCTAAAGGTCAGCAGTTATTCTGCAGTGGTCTGTTCAAACTTGAGAGTCTATCAATAAAATGAAGAGTGAGGTTACGTTAGTTCTGATTGGTAGATGACTGGCAGGACATAACCAGGATTTACTAACGTTACACATTACAGACATGTCTTAGAGCACTGCACAGTCAGCTGAGCTAAATATTAACAGCTACTAACAAAAACTACTTACAAACTGACAGTGTTGACTGGTTGTCATGTTAGCCTACAGATATGTCGGAGCACTAGGCTACTGACGGCGCTACATGGTACAACGTTTGCTTCTATCACGTTCCAAAGCATAGCTGTACTGATAAAAACCTTACCTCAGCGCGTTGTATCCAGTAAAATGTTCTCTTGAACCAAGATAAATGTGTTTCGATTGGATCTCCATTTAATTAAAAAAAAAAACACACACTCCTCACTAAAAGTAATTTACGACAGTGTGTGGCGACTCTGGGCCACAAGGTGGCGAGGGAGTGCAATTAAAACAGATTCTCTTCATAGCAGCTTTAAAACTTTTTTTTTTTTGGGGGGGGGGGGGGGGGGGGGGGGGCTGTAATAACAATCTTTGTATTGAAAGACAGTGTTCAAATCATCAGGACCAACCAATGACTGTCCTCAGTGCTGCTCAGACTGTGATTTCATGGCTTGGATGCTGCAGTGATGTTTAACCTGTTGTGTTTGGAGCTTTTAGAAAACAGCCTCTCTCCTCTTTTCTACTTGAATCATCCTGCACCATTGTTCGCAGCAGTTGGCCTGTGATTTGAGAAACTGCACCTCCTACACCTGGCTGCTTTTTTAACGCACTAACCTATTTTTCTCTATTTAGAGGTGAGATAAAAGGCCAGGTGTGCTTTATTTTGGCCCACAGCCGACCCTCTCTGTTCTCTCTCCGTCTATGGTAGAGGCCATTCAGCGAGGCATCATTTATTGACTCTTTAATTAGCCCGCAGTATTCAAATAGCGCATCTGTGCTGTGCAGCCTGTAGCTGACCTTACTGTGCTGCCAAAGATGCCAAAATTTGTTAGTGGTTGCAAATGTGAGCGCACTTTTCTGTGTGTGTGATGGGGAATAAAAATGCCAGAGAAGGTGTCTGAGATTTATCAGACTTTAACAGCTTTCACACCCGCCTGCTTTTAACAATGCTGAATTTGGTCCCCAGAGCTCAGATAGCTGTTTCTCCTCCTCCTGCGTCTGATACCATCAGTTGTGTTTTGGCTCATGTCAGCCTTATCTGGTTAAGTTCAGCACAGGCCAGCTACCCCATGATAATAACCTGCAATTGATACAGTTTCATTTCACATTAGCGGTGAGAAAAAGTCTTTACAAAAACTGGAAAGTGAAGACACAGCAGTTCTTGTTTATCACTGAAAGTTCGCAGTAAGTCAACCAAGAGGTCTAAACAAAGATGAAAGTTTTCAAAGTTGAACTAAAATAACCAAATCAATATCCCAGAGCCAGCTCACGCAGGCTCCAAAAAGCTGTCTAACAATCTTATAATGACAGATCGTTTCATCACATCCAGGACTTTGGTATTAAACACAAATTTTTCTGAGCTTTCTGGCATAGAATGAATCCAGCAGTCACTGGCTGATTTTCTTCTCCTCTCAATAGATAGGAGGGCATTTTCAGCCCACACAGCAACCCTAATGAGTCTGAATTAGCCGACGTGACCGGTCTGTTCAGACACAGAAGCTTTTCTGCACATTTTCCAGATAATGACCCTTTGTTGTATTCAAATGTCACAGCAGCTGTCGATTACCCAAATTCTTTTATCATTTTGTCGGAGTATTACCAAGGGATTCTCAAAGTCACAATCACATTTCATCCTTCTTTGGAGTCTGAAATCAGAGGAGGAGTAGTTGCAGTACAAGTGAAGAGGGGTTAAACTGAAGGGGATATTTTAGAGACTTCAGACTGAGGGCACAAGAACAAAGTGTAGCACGGCACAGCTCATGTATCAAGTCTAGTTATGCCTGGAATATTTCACACCTTGTGAAAATAACTACACCCACTTGTGTCCCCACAGGAACATTTTGTTCTTACGAAGAGGACAAAGCCTACATAAAGCCACATGGCAGTGGCTTACACTGTCACAAACACACTGCAAAACAGGGCTGAGTATTGGCAAAAACCTCACAATATGATACCCATCACAATACTTGGGTCACGATACGATGATATCATGATATCACAATGTTGTGATATACCGTATTTTCCGCACCATAAGGCGCACCTAAAAGCCTTCAGTTTTCTAAAAAGCCGACAGTGTGCCTTAAAATCCGATGTGCCTCATATATGGATCGATATTGATTAATCATGGCAACTGTAGTCAGGGGGCGTCATTGGAGTAACAGCGGTAAGCTGTAGAACCTGTAAAGAGGAATTCTGCTAAGTGCTAACATTAGCTCACAGGCTGGCCCGGGCTTCTTCTCTTGTTTATTGTTAGAGCAATACAGCGCCCCCGAAAGCTCTGGCATTTGAACTGATCTCTGGAAACGGCTTTTGTGGACGGCAGAAACGGCTTCGTCTTTACAGCGCACTTTTTTTGAAAACGGCACAGAAAATAGTTGGATAGGAAAATGTGCGGCTCCGTGTGGATGTAGCCTGAGTTTGACTGACTTATTGACTGTTTTGTTGACATTCCCTTTAGTGCAGCTCTATCTAGTGGATGCATAACGCAACCCCAGCCACTACTACAGCTTCTACTCTATGCGCCTTATAATGCGGTGCGCCCTATATATGAAAACAGTTTTCAAATAGGCCATTCATTGAAGGTGTGCCCTATACTCCGATGGCCTTGTAGTGCGGAAAATACGGTACTGCAATAGTCTACATAGTTAAGAAAAAAAAATGAAATGTTTATGTGAATCACACAATATTAGCCAAGATTGAAGGAAAACTAAGTCAAAACCATTTGACTGAAAACAACTTTTATTCTATCGTTTTTGAAACACTAAAAGTCAAATGCAGTGTTACATACACTTTACTTGAAAACTTAAAGTTCATCAAGTTTGTCATTTAGACAACTGACATTATAATAATGTTGCAAATAAATTATTGGATGAAAGGTGTGGTTGGTTAGTGAAACTAATAAGTGTAAACAATGTTTCCCACAAAAAAAAGCAATATAGTGTAAAAAAATACTAATAATGCAATTTTAGCCGTCTACTATACTGTAAAAATGAAATTTCAAATTATTCTAAACCAACTGACTCAAAACCTTTTACATTTGAAACAATATGGTACAGATGCCTGGTACCTGGCAATCGGTACTGGTACTCATTGGTAACAATTTTTGGTACGTTTTGTGTTTATGTGGTAAAAAATATAAATTTATCTAATAATAAAGACTACTTTTTTTAATGTAACATATTTATTCTTCAATATATAACCTTGCAATGCTGTGTTCATGTCCAGCCTGGAAAATCACCTACTCTTCCACTACCTCACAGTCTCAAGGATGCATTTAGGTACCTAAGTATGGAACCCCAAAAGATTCATAATTAAATAAATAAAAACAACATTTTGAAATAAATACCATTTTGATGAAAAAACAGACAAGCATAAAATATGGCATTTAAATTGTGAAATAAGGCAATGTTATTATGAAATATGTTTTATTATCCTTTAATATCGAATTATTATAATTAAATTACTTTTTATTCATTTTCAAAGCTTTTATAAAATAAAAAAAATGTTTTTTTTACATAGTCGATTTTATTTCAAAATGTTCTTTTTCACAACGGCCTTTTTATTTCATAATGTCGTTTTTCAGCATAATATCTTGGTCTGTCAATCAAAGCTTAAAGGTGGAGCAAGTTCAGGAATTGGCTGATCCTATACACAGACATTGCAGCAGCACTTGCAACATCGATTCAAACCATATAGTATAACTTATTGGTGAATCAATTTAACCGCTTTACCAATTAATTATTGAATTGGTCAGGGAAACATTGCAATTAACCATTAATTTCCCCTGCCATATTTGCAGGGGAAAATACTGGTTATTTGCATTCTCTTCCTGTATGCGCACAGCTAACCTTGGGCGTGTCAAGCATATATTCTTTTGGAGTTGGAGGCCATAAATATGGAGTAGTAGTTGGCTGAATGCATGGCTTCCAAATCAGAGTAGATAGGGGATACAGGAAATGTTACAAATGCAGATGTGTTGATCTATTCAGCAGACAAACACATGTCGAAACACATGAGCAAGCAGAGAGCTGTGAGATGGTTAACACTGGATTCCCTCATCTCCATTTACCTCATAGCATGAGGCTGTTTGGGGTTGCCTGAGGAGCAGGAAACGCTAGCTGCTAGCAGCTCTTCAGTTTTACCTCAGGTAGTTTCTTTCTTTATCTTCAAAAAAATCCAAAAAACCCAGAGACTAAGCTTTCCTTCGTGCACATTTCTCTGACAATACACCAATAATGAAACAAACACACATCACATGCAGCGGACATCTTAATCCAGGTTTCAAATACAACCTGTGACCCTTTGCTGCATGTGATATCCACTCTTTCTTCACAGGTTCCTAACTTATCCAACATCCTATCCTCCAAATAAAGGCATTAAAACTGCTGCAGAACTGGAAGTCTAACTACCCCAAAAATCTGCATTTTCTTCCCAATATAAGCACTGAAGAAAAAAATGAAGCAATTATGCACAGAAACCTACTTCTACATCTCTTGTGCTCTTGTGTCTGTTAAGTTTTCAGGCACAGAAAACAAGAAGACACTTCCAGTCGTGTTGACACACATACTGTGCTTCAGGAAGCACAATTTTCCCCACAACAATTTAGCTGCATGCTTCACAGATGGAGCTGCTTCAATGACGAGGGTAAAAGTAGAGCTCCAACAGCTAACTGAAAGAGGAGGCTCACTGCTGCACGACACACAGACACGTCTGTTTACAACGCTGCACAGAAATTAAAGACTTCAGCGAAAAATCCTTCACAATTCAATCCTTCATTCTTCACAAGCTTTCTCTGTCATCAGCCGATTCAAGGTGAGGCACATAGCTGCTCTCCTGAGTAGGGATGGAAATTTACAGTACTTCCTGTATTCAATTATTCTGAATATCTAAATATCGCAGATTTATTTATTTATTTACGTATTTTTAACCATAAACAAAAAGGGTCTATTGGACACATACCTCTTGAACCATTATCTAAGTCTTTACAAACATGTTTTCCACCTCATAGATGTTGTTCTTCGGCTTGTACTCTGGCTCAACAAACGCTATCAGCTCTCTGAAATCTTCCACTAAACTTAATGGGAGCATAGAATAGAATAGAATAGAATAGAATAGAATAGAATAGAATAGAACAAAAATAGAATAGAATAGAATAGAACAAAAATAGAATAGAATAGAATAACAAAAACTTCATTAAATCCCAAATGGAAATTCAGAGTCAAAGCAGCAAAACAATTAAGTATATAGTGCAAAACATTCAAGAATATAAACAGAATCACATTATCAATCAATTTTTATTTATAGCCCCAAATCAGAACATATAATATGTGTGAGCTAGAAAAAAAAAAAAAAAAAAGTCCATCAGAGACGGCAGCTTGGCCATCATCCTCCAGTCAGCCTCCACGTCCACAGGGTCCAGGACTGAGCTGGACTTCTTCACCAGTCTGTTCAGCAGGTGAGTCAGGGTAGAGCATGATGCTACTCTGTTCTCTTTCCTCTTTTGCAGGGTTAGCACGGCTGGCTCGTCCATCTTATGGGAGATAGATCTTACATTCCCCACAACAATGGATGGAAGGACAGGTTGAGGTCATCTGCCTTACTCAGCTTGCAGAAAACACCAGCCCTAGCACTGGTTAGCATACACATGCTACAGGCTGCTAACAGGTGAAATCTTTGGTGTAAACAATGCAACCATGGTTACAAGTTGGCTCAACGGACACACAGGAGCCAAAAAAAGGTAAAATCACCAACCAATTTGGTGTAGATGGTGAACAAATGACACATAAAAGTAAAGACCATCTCTTAATTTAAAGTAATCAAAAAGATAAAGAGAAGATGAAACAACGATAAGGAAGAGAGAGCTGCATCAGCCACTTAGGCTGTGCCTAGCATATCTCCAGTTACCATTTTGGCTATTAGAAGGCTAATCTCCTCCTCTCTGGTTTTGTCAAAAGGACGTGCACTAACAGGGCTATCAAATGAGATGAAGAGAGACCTCGTGCTTTCTATCTCAGCTAATTTCTCCTTGTGCTTTAAACGCATGTGGTTAGCCATCAAACCAGTATTTCTATGGTTTACAAGTAGGGATGCACGATATTATCGGCACAATATCGGTATCGGCTGATAAAAGCTTAAAAACACGTTTATCTGTATCAGCAGATATGAAAATTTGTGCCGATATGCACAGCCGATAAGGTGCTATTCAGTTAAGATTATTATTATTTTCCATCTGGAAAATAAGCTCCGTAAATAAAATGTAGCACTTCATTTATTTGCACTGCAGAGCTCTGTGTCTGTCACCAGGTTGTTACAGTAGCTCTAAAATAATCAAATGCAACTTGGTTATGTTTAAAAATGCATTGTACATTTAAAGTTCATGTGATCTAAAGAAATTATTTTTCTGTATTTCAATACTGAATGTCTTGAGTTTGAAAAAATAATACATTTCTTATTTATGGTAAAATCAAATGTTTTTTGTCTTGTTTTATGTGTGTTTCTTAAACAGATAAGACCGTCACAATTAGAGAAACATATAAATTCCAGTACAGGATAGACTTGGCTTTCTTTACAGTGAAACAAACAAACAAACTTGTGATTATCGGTATCGGTATCAGTATCGGCCAAAAGGGGTTTCGATATATCGGCATATCGGCTATCGGCAAAAATCCAATATTGTGCATCCCTATTTACAAGTTTAACGCCACAACACATTAATTTCATTGTTTCTGTCAAAGTGTTTCAACACATCACTTTTCTTGTCTGACATGTTACCGGTGAAGCCGCATTTCTGCATTTATAGTACTTTGACGGCATTGAAAAACATATTTACAGCCTGGTTCAGAAAACGCCTTGGGTCTTAAACGCTGATTTTACTATCGGCACACACTGTAGGGTGAGTGTTTTTTTTCTAACTCTGCAGTTTAGAAGTTATTAGGATGCTTTGACTTTCCACTCAGAGGCACAGCTCAGGTCACATGACCACTGGGTGCCCTGTAGCTGCTCGAAGAAAAACTCACAGCCGACATCTAAGCAAATGTGGATGCCAATATGCTTCATTTTATGGTTTTAGTAAGAGACAGGTGAAGTCACGGAGGCTAGGTCCATGTTTTATACAGTTTATGGGCCACACATGTAACGCTGTATGTGTTTAACTTATGCCATCAAAAACAGCATAAGTAAAAAAAAGTCACTTGAATAACGGGATCAACAAGCAAGTATTCGAGTACTCGATTACCTGTACCCCTCCCTGCTCCTGAGGTGAAGTACTAGTGCTTTTATCAAGCTTAAACCAACTGTGAGGAGTTGTTAACCAATTAGAATAACAATTTAATTCTGACATCTCTTTCTGAACCAAACAAAAAAAAAAACATTTAATTTCCTGCATCACACTGTGTGGTAATGTAGCCTGTTAAAAGGAAACAGGAGGAGACTCGTCTGCAGAGAAAACTTCACACAGGCTCAGGACGGCATCAGCAAAGAGGAAAAAAGCAAAGCAGTGACAGAGCTCAAATGAAAACAAGAGGCATCTTTGGTGTGAACACTGATGTGGAATTTGCCCCTTTCCTGGTTCATGTAAAGGAATATGGTTTTATAATTTATGAAGGACTGAGACATGGCTCAGCCCCTGGAGATGGATGTTGGATATTAACAGCTTTGAGGCAGCGTCTCTGTCAGCTTGTTCTCACACTGGACTTTAGCTTTATAACACAGAGATTAACTAGTTTGGCTACAGGCTAACTAAGTCTTATCCTACATTTGCCAGATGGAGATAAAATCACGTTAAATCATGCAGGATTTGCTGTAAAATCCAGGTGTTTTCTGTGCCTACAGTGGTCACAGTTTTAGCTCTTCAAATCAATCACCGATGCAGCCTGTGAGACAGCAGACAACGCTCTCCTTTCTTCCATTAATTACTTTGGCCTACTTCAACACTCTTCTCTCTCTGGTCCCTCTCACTCCCAGGATGCCAAATAATGTGTGAGTATCATCTCTTTCTGTTGTGTCATGTCTGGATGAAGAAAAACTTGCAGGGAGAGCTCTCACAGCTGTTCATAGTAGCAGTGAGAGGAACTATGAAAGACAAAGTGGAGAAAAAAATTGAAGTAGGCAAAAAAAGAGCACTACCCACACAGTTTCAGTGACAGGTAATGTCTGGAAAGAGCAGACCAGAGACATTACAGTCAAAAGAGCTGGACTGTAAAGAAGGAGCAGGGGTAAAGAAGTAAAGCAGATTGCTTTGGATGGGAGTATCAGGACAGCAGTCCTCATTTCTCTGTGCTTCAGAGCAGCACAGTTTACTGTACAAAGCATTTCCACGGTCCCTTGGCCGTAATATCTCAGGGCTGGAGAGCTTCTCTTCCTCATGTGGACATACAGCAAGAACATATTCAGCTTCTCTGGGCAGCAGATCCACAGCTGAGCTCCTCTCCCCCTAATTCCTCTCCTGCCAAGATTATCTGAAGCTCCAGGTTACCTGGCTGCCTGGCTCCGGCTGAACTGATGGCCTGCGCAGGATTAGGAATGTGCTGCCTTGACAGAGCGAAGCAAAGAGTTAAAGTCTGAAGGTTTGTGGGCAGCTAAGAGTCCCTGGACCAGGACCGTCCCCTGGGTCTGAGCTGACCTCTGGATCGATAGGCCAGAGGGGGGGAATGGCATCCCTTTGCCTCCAGAGAGCAAACGGGGCCAATGGCTGCTCTTTCTCTCTGCTAATCTTATCCACACACACACAAACACACAAACACATTGTGTGCTATCTTTAATAAATCACACTCTGCAGACAACACTCTGTGGTGAGAGGTAACAAAGCAGCATAATAATGTTGGGGAAATTACCTGCTGCTGTCAAAGGAGCTTCTTTTTCTAAATGTGCCACTGCTGCTGGCCACCTCGTTGTGAATGTTGTCATTTACATATTTTACACAAGATTGAAACGGCAAAACGTTCCAGACCAGCTGTTCCCGTGTCCATGTTGCTGCTGATGAAGTGAATTAGCAGTCTGAATCTGGCAGCACAGGGTCCAGGTCCTGTAATGAGGAGGCTGAGACTAAATCAGTTGTGGCTGATAGTTGGCCCAGGCTGTGGTGGAGCAGTTGGTGTTTCTCTTATCTGCCTTTAAAAGGCAAACAGCTCACTCTGTTTTCCCCCCGCCCCCAGTTTGGCATGGCTGTCCCTGAGTGTTTTCTATGTGTATTTCATGTGTGTGTGTGTGTGTGTGTGTGTGTGTGTGTGTGTGTGTGTGTGTGTGTGTGTGTGTGTGTGTGTGTGTGTGTGTGTGTGTTTGGCTGACAGATGCTGTAAAAGTAAGCAAACTGTCACTGTGGCAACTCAAGTGTGCATCAAGAGGAAACAATAGAAACCCCTTTCCTTTCTACCTCTCTGCTTTTTCATGTCACTCTGTCTATCAGCCCGTAAAAGCCACGTTCCACTGGGAAGCACATACAAAGGAAGGAGAGCAAAGACAGCCTAAATGTGCCTGTCAGTGTGTATAAAACATAAGTGTGTCTGTGGATGTTGGATCGTAACTTAATTCAACCCATTTTTCACTTTTAGTTTATATAATTTTCAGGTTCACGCACCAAGAGTGTCACGACTAAGATCAACGTTGGGATCCTAGAAGATTTACTCCGTCTCTGCTCTGTCAGTCATATATGCCTGTTGCCATGCAGACCAGATTTTTTTTTTTTAAATCAACATAAACATGAGGCTGATTTAGGGATAGGTAGGGATGGGTAACTTTCACATTTGATACGGTGTGGGTACTCAATGGTACCAATTTTCATTTCTTTTGTGTGTTTATGTGGTAATAAATATCAATTTAATAATAAAATCTATTTTTCTAAAAAATATATATACTTTTTTTTTTCTCAATATGTTAACTTGCAATGCTGTGTTCATATCCAGTATGGAAAATCACCTACCCTTCCTCTTCCTCAGAGTAAACAAGGATGTGTTTAGGTACCTAAGCATGTGGTGTGTTCCATTTACATGGGAACAGGGAACTAGGAAGTGGGGAGTGGGAATGACTAAGTTCAAAGCGTTCTAGTTGCCAAGTTGGGAAAATTTGCAAAAAAATGAATAATAAGATATTACACAGCTGATTTAGTGTGACAAACACAAGTCAGAAATGCTAGTACAGTACCATTTGATTTCATGTGAATTGGTACTCGGTACTGCAGACAGTTTGGTCGGTTACCATAAAAGCACCTCATTTGGTATCGAAAACAAGTTCCTGTTAAGAATCAATAATAAATGTGTCAACAGACCTTACATCAACTAGTCTGCTACAGCTATCTTAGCTTAGCAGATTAAAAAAACAGTTTACTGAGAAACTTCTGATTCAGGATTGTCTGGTTGAAGTTTTACCGTAGAATTGAACACACAAAGAAATAAACATTACTCTCTCCCAAGAGATTCCTATTCACTACATTCAACATGGTATGTATCTCCTTTTTTACCAAACACAATATAAACAAAGTAGTGCCAGCTTGATGCAAACACATATGGGAAATTGTACTGATATACCAGCAGTTAGCATACATTGGTGTAACTTTGATTTCACATCGGATTATCAACTTTCATCTCAAAAGCACATCAGAATTACTCTTTGTAAGTGATACTCAGAACTCCAAAAATACGAACAGGTAAATAAAAGAAAAAGTTACATGCCATAGTTATGACTTCATAACAATGGCAAGGTTCAAAACAACTTCCAAAGAGACTAGATGGCCTACTTCAGTCAATACCATAAAACAATACATCAGCGTCACCTCACTGGGGACTTATTTATATACTTATATACTTATTTTTATTTATTTTTGTCCAGGTATATCCAGATCCAATGACCAATTTCTTGTTTATTTACTTATAAACTCAAAATGTTGCGAAGCTACTTTTTGTACAGAGAAAATTCACAGGAGCAATTGATAAGAGAATAAAGAATTGGATCGATAAGCAGAATCGATAAGGGTGTTGGTATCAGTTAAATCTTATCAATTCCCTTCCCAAAACTGAATACAGGCTACCTCCAACCGTAGGTGAAGGTAAATGTGGCCATGATGAGCATTCACACGCCTGCTGTCAGAGCAAACATGTTTAATGGAGCTCTGCCACTGCAGTGATTGTCGAAGCATTTGAGAGCAGATACTGGTCAGCCCACAGATTTGTCTTTATTTGCAGCTGAGAGATGATAAGCAGCCGTTGTGTGAAAGCAGGTGAAGACCTCTTACGCTGAACACCTTGTCAGCGAGGAAGAGGATAAAGAGAGGCGACGCAGCATGTCCATGGGGTAATGTGGGCCAATGGGAACATGGAGTGGTTAATTAAGGTGTGACCAGGCAGAGACACTTGGGGCCAGGCGTTATGAATTTCTCACACTCCATCCAATTTAATTTTAGGTTGCTGCTGTCATGTACCATAAACTTCCCCAGCCTGGCTGTGGGGCCTAGTTTCAGGTATGTGCTGCTTTAATTGCTGCATAATGTAGACGGATCTTCACAGATGATAGTGGTTCACTGAGGTTACATACAGAAAAACCAAACTCCTGCCAGACAGGTGAGTGTTTTTTGGGGAAGAATGAACTCTTCATTTAGTCTGAGCTGCCATGACATATTTCCCATGTCTGAACCAAACCCCAGAGAAGTCCAGGTAATGAGGTAAGCTGTTACTGCTCTATACCTTAATTACACTCCTGAAAGTGAAAATCCATTTTCATTTTAAACACAGTCTGTAAGCGTGGTTTAGAATTGATCGATAACATTGATTTATTGCAAAAACTTCAAAATCAATGTGACACAATAAATGAGTCAGTCCATTCTGAAATACAAGATCTTCTACCTGTACTTCTTTCTAGGGCTGATACTCACTAAACTTCAATTTATCTAAAGTACTGAATCTCCTGTTAGTCTGTTCTGTTTGAATTTAACAAATCCAGTCTTAGTATGAGCCCCAGCTCAGCAAATGATCAACAAACAAAAAAATAACCTAAACTGCTTTAAAAGTTTATTAAAAAAAAAATAGAAAGAAAAATGAAAAAAAAATGGAAAAAAAAGAACAAAAAGAAAAAAATAAAATAAATCTTTCATTTATTGGGGCTAAGTCATCTTTAGAAAGGCAGACCTTCCAGATTCAGCCATATGGTGGGACAGTCAGAGCCTCTGAAGGAGCACTGAAAGGAGGGGTGTGTTTGTGGAGCTGCTAGCTCCAATACCAACAGATTTATCCCAGACAGCATGGATAAATCATCATCTTTGACTTCTTAAGATTTGTTTACTTTGCTAAAGCACTTCTAAATTCTTCTGCCTGCTGGTTGCTATTCTGCCTGTTGAGTATAAAGATTTTGCTCCATGTTAGGGCTAAATTAGGGACGGACGATTAATGGAAAATAATCAAAACTGAAATTCAGAGCTTCAAACTGATTTAAAAGTGCTGTGCCATGTTTCATTTCCCCCCTTCCTTATTCTCTCTCTACTAAAACACCATTCCCTTAAAATGCTCTACTGGTTGCATAGCTACACGGCAAGCAGCCAGGTGTCGCAAAACATGAAGCTACACGGCAAGCAGCAGAAGAAGAAGAAGAAGAAGTAGCTACATGACACTGTCCTATCCAGTCCACTACACAAAGTATAGCTCCGTTTCCACCAAGCAGTCTGGTTTGGTACAGATTGAATCAATAAAGCTTGATACTGTTTGTGTTTCCACAGCCAACCGTGCTCCCTCATTGTAGTCAGCGTGTAAACCAGAGGTCTATAGCCATGATGCTATAGCAGTGCGACACAGTGCACCCTGCTAATAAATCCTACCAAGAAAAAAAAGAAACGTGATACAGTAAACAAGGAGCACTGATGGAAGACATTTTGCAATTTGTCTTGTTTGTGATTTCCATGTGGCTCTTTGATACAAAGTGCAATCAAGCTTTGTGTTGGAAAAGGGGATCAGATCAGTTAGGTTTCGGACTCCAACAGAAGGTTCCCACAAAGTGGGGCGGTTCTTCTCGGTTATTTGGGGATCTGTCTCAAGATTAGTCAGTGGAAACTAGAGATGCACCGATCCAACTTTTCTGGTCCCGATACAGATACAGATACCTCAGCTCTGGGTATCGACTGATACAGATAAAGGTGTTAAGTAATACGCTGCATGCTCGACTGTGGGATAAGATTGGTAATGTTTTGAGCAAAAGACATAAAATGAGTACATATGGAATAACCGAGGTTGATATTTATTTAAACTAGAAGTGTTGAAATGTTTAACAGTAGCTTGGTTAAAACAAAGCTTCAGAATTCACAGAAAAGACGATCTGATTGTAAAATTTTATACCTTCTAGACTAAATCATTATTTAGCCTTAGTGTCAAGTTTGGACCAAGCAGCAACCTCCTGTCTAAGAACATGAGACAATGTGGAAGAGCGAAAATGTGCTCTTTCTAAAGTTTCGGCTTGAGGCTGGCTCCAGAAGTACCAGAAGTCACATGCACACCAAGCCAAAAAAAGCCATTTTCAAAGCAGAAATTAACCTTTTTACAGCCGGTTTCAAAAAATGTCTAGCTAATTTCACTATTAGCACACACTGTACAGGGGGTGAGTTTTTTTCTAACTCAGCCGTTGAGAGGATATTAAGATCCCAAGCTGGCCCAATCAGAGGCTCAGTTCAGGGCTACGTGACTGACCGGCGCCCTATAGCAGTAGACGAAGCCCTTGCCACTACCAATATGGACGCTATAGCCTATGTGCTTCATTTTCTGTTTTAGAAACAGATGGGTGACATCAGGGAGACAACGTCCATGTTTTATACAGTCTATGTTTGGAACAAGTGTGGGTTTGCAGCGACAGACATGGGGCAATACCTGATCCAGCTATGAGGGGCTGTTTCAGGGCCGATACCTGGTACTAGGATCAGATTTGTACATCTCTAGTGGAAACACCACAAAATGCGTGCTGTACCGAGACAAACTGAACTGGACTGATTCACAGGCATATGGTTACACATGGATTAAACAGCACAATGCCAGCAAGAGAAACTCTTTGTCAGTTATTTGGACGGACTTTGGCCACAATAAGAATGACGTTGACGACAAAGTTGTCCCTTTTTCATGAGGTGAAAGTTATTTTCTACATTAACACCACAGCATTAAAAATACTTATTTTCCTGGGAGAAATACAAGTTTTTTTTTTAATTTTCGATTTTCTTGTAAAATGTGTTTTTATCTTCCACAAAACATTTCTATTCTAGATGTAATGTTTTCAATTCCATTTTTTAAATAAATAACTTTCACTGTTCATTTGTGCATGTTCTTTTCACTTACTTGTTGGTTCAAAAATACACAAATATTCACAAAATAAGCTGAGCTGACAGTGGGATAATTGTGCATCAACTGAAATCAAGGTAGAGGCTT